>NW_027112056.1:1508740-1510546 GCF_000696795.3 Halyomorpha halys
TTTTTATTTATTTATTTTATTATTTTATTTTTTTTTTACTTTTATCATCCCATAGGCGTTGATGACCAGAGGGTTTTACGCCTTTAAGCAACAATCAACAACAACAACATCAACTAATTTTAACATTTTTTTTCACTACGCCACAGTAAGTGTACTATTACGTCATTTTCCCTCTCCCGTCTTAAAAAATGGAAAACCAGCTGACGATGTCAACGGTTACTGGCCTATCTCACGAGCACACTCATCATAGCCCGTCTACAAGAATATCTTCAGCCAAAAAAACTTCTTTCAGACAGACATGCGAGTTTCAGGAAGACTAGAAACACGGTTGAGCATGTCATCTCTGATTCTCTCAGGAAGTGAAAGATGGCTTCCAAAGAAGACAAAATACACTTCCAGTGTTTATTGACTTCCAAGCTGCTTTTGATTGCGTAGGTGGCAATCTCCTATCATAGATTTGATCTTTCCTGGGACTAATTTTAACAGATAAATATGTCATTCCATACAAAAACTTAAACAGGATTTACCTCTGAAGAGTTGATAATCTCAAAACTCCAGTATTGACTTTAAGATAATTATATGGGTTCCTTTATATTTTAGGACCCCACCCAATGTTATGACAGTTTTTAGCTTTTGCTTAGTGACAGGGAACCAAAGGACATGGGATTAGGACACGGTTGACTGTCTAACAGATACCACAGAGGACACAGGCTTGAAGCCTTCTAGTTCATGAAGCAGGTATCTCTGGGAGATTTTACACTGACCGATTCTCAGGAATCATGTTGTTTCCTATCTTCTGAAACTCCTAGATATATAAATAGAAAACTACATTAAAGTTTCTGTAACACAGGGAGTTCCTATTGCTTATAATTTATATATCTTATTTAATTCAAATATAAGTTTCTATGACTTTGTATAAATTGTACATCATAAAGATTTTATATTTTTTTAATTATTACTTAAACTTATTTCAGCAACAAATTTAAAAAAAAAATAGTGAGTAATTCTGATATTTTTCTAATTATTATATTTGAAATGATTTAGGAGAACTATTGAAGCTTAATTTCAATAGATACAAAAAAATATATATATATAAAATTATCAACACATTTTATTTTTTTAAATGAAATTCAGCATCACTTTTTTTAATAAGTTTTATTATATGAAAAATTAATTATAAGACAAAAATTCTAAATTATGCATTGTTTCTCAAACGAAGTAGGTTTTATTTAATCTCTATCGAATAAATATTTAATTTTTACATTAAAAAAATAGTTTCTATTCACATGGGTGGTACCAACTACTAGATTTTTTTTTCTTCTGCCTTTTTTTTTGGCATAGCAGAGAGGAGATGAGTTATCCTCAGGTAACTACACTATTCCAACCAGAGGAGGAGTAAAGTTTTCCCTCATCTCTAGATATTATAGTAAGAATTTCTACAGAACTTACATCTCAATACATAAGTATTTCACTAAGACCTTCAAGTACCCACGGTAGAAAAAGGTATTACTCACTTTGAATTATATTCCTCTTCACATAATGAATTTATTAATTCATATTTTTTTTCTGTTTTAGATGGATCAGAAAAAAGGGTCAAGTTTCCATTTTGTGGGGCCACCACAAAATAAAAGTCAACCACCTTTCTAGGCTGGAACCGAACAAGTACTCCAGATTCCTAAGATAACGCCTCAATTCCAACGGCTTTAATATAAGAATTAATTTTTAATTTAATACCAGATCGGCCTGGTGGTTACTTTTTTTTTTTTTTTATTATGGGGGGTATAGTCTTAAAAAAACCCTAACTAG
>NW_027112056.1:1510596-1520462 GCF_000696795.3 Halyomorpha halys
GAGTTTGTAATGGAAGAATTGATATCTGTTATATCAAATGGAACATTAAGGTCTTTGTGGATGATTTTATTTGTTACAAAGTAGGGAGCATTTAGAATTTTACGAAGGATTTTGGATTGTAAGGATTGGATACGAGAGGAATTCGAAGGTTTAGTGGAGCCCCAGAGCTCAACGCCGTATGTCCAGATAGACCTTATAATTGTCTTTTATAATGAATTGGAAGTTTGACCGTTTGTATAGTAAGTGCTGTAATAGTCGAAATTGACGTGCAGTTTCCTGTCTTTTCAGTCTTTCGTGAGGATTGGAGGTTAGCTGTTTGTCGAGATGTAGTCCAAGGTAGCGGATCGGACCGAGGATACTACCCTGAGGAACACTAACGAACTGAAAGAAGAGGGATGAATAGGAACCATTGTGGTTTACTTTAAATAATCTGTCAGTGAGAAAGGAACGAATAATGAGAAAGTATCTAGGAGATAAGAATTTGCGGAGTTTTCAAAATTAAATTCATTATTATTTTATATTCTGTTTCGCCAATCCTTTGGCATTAACATTTTTTTTCTGTTTTCAGTGTAATCATCAGTAAATGTTTCATCATTTTCAATTATCACCATCCAAATCTGAAGAACTTGATTAATTGACATAAATGTAATTAACCTATCGCTTGCTTGAACTAGCCTCTACAGGAAGAATATTGAAGTCAGATAAAGGCTGGTAAATAAATTCGTGCACTCCATTGTTCACATTCTCAAAGGATTGCAAAGGCTCTCAGTATTACGGTCAAAGGGAGCCTTTAATATAATATTTTAATATCTATTCAGCAATAATTAAATTGATTAAATTCAATACAATTCCTCCAGAACCAGATCAGATCTCAATGGGAATTGAATTTTCATATTCATCAAAGGAATATTTATGTATAAAAAAAAAAAATCTGATGTAGAAATTTAAAATAATTAAAATCGATCAGTAATTTCTTATCAATCATTATTCTTAAACAGGCATTACGGAGACCTTAATAACTATTAATACTGTCAAAGAAGAATAGATCTAGGCAAAAAAGATCTATGACAAAAAAAAAATTTAAATAATGTAAATTTTACAAAACAATATAAACATTTTAAATAAATATTTTTTAAATATTGGCGTCTAATTTTATTCTATTCATCTACTTTTTTTTTTACTTTTACGACGAACTAGGCACAATAAGTAATTACTCTCTTATTGACTACTTACTTCGATACTTTCCAAGGTCTTTGTCAACCATGTTGAAGATTTGCCTTGGGGACTAACGGATTAACAAGATTAATAGAGCAAGTTACAAACTTGGTATCAGGGAATTAATTACAGAGGAAGTAGAGGCAATCGCCAAGGAGTGATCTTCCGCACTGTAGCATATTTTAAACAGCTTTAGTAACAATTGAAGCTTTAAAAAAAATTGAATAATTAGTTATTTATTATTTTTCAATAAATAAATTGTTAATATATTGTTTGAATGTAAAGTGTGAAAAGTTTATTAATATAAAAATATTTTAGGTCTTTCGTGTAAAATCCTATTTCCAAACCAGATAAAACAGGAAATGTAATCCTATGTAAATAGCTGAATTCGCCATTTTAAGTGTAGTAGGGATAAAATAATTCAATAAATATAATATATAATAATTCAAAATAATAATGAAAATTATTAATAAAAATCATTATTGATTAATTAAATTGGGATTCAGTTTTACTTGATTATTTATTAGTAGTTTTAATTGATTAATGTCTCTTACTTTAGTTGTCAGTTCACGAGAGTCCCATTGCTCTACACTCCTAAGGAAAAATGATGTTAAGCTGTGGGGATTAGGTCAGACTCCTAATAGGGATTTTGCACATTTAGGTAATTATCTGTAAATCTGTTTTTTAAATCGCAAATGTGAAGGTAATAGAAGTTGTAGTAAACGTTATTTCCAATAATTTCATATATCTTTAATGAAAATCCATGATGATCTCGAAAAATTTATGCTTCTTTCTCTGTTCTGTTCAAATTCTTTCAATATTAATATTAAGGATACCAAAACATATTTACTGTTTTAAAAGGTAAGGAGTCAATATAAAATTGTATTAACTCAGTCAATTTTTGAATTAATTTTTCTAGGAACAGTTATAAAAAAAGCTATAATAGTTTGATACAAATATATGATTTTTTATGATATAATATAGAAAGTTCTTAATTAAAAAAGTAAAAACAGTAAATATTATTTATTTAGAATGTTTAATGTTTACAACAAAAAGTGACTGAGAAAAGTGATTCCAAGAAGAAGTATTCCGTTAGCAGGATTTTAGTAACCATAAATTTTTTTTTTTCCTGCAGCCCGTCTTCTAGAGTCACTCCCTCTGGAAGCGTACCGCTCTATTACACTCCTTCGTTCAAGGCCTCATCCATTTCTTTTCATTTCTGCCCACGTGATCAGCCCGAACTTTCTTATTCCTGATTAATCCTAATGCCCAGATACTAATTCTAATTAATTATATCGTTTCCGGATAATAATTTTATATAATATTCATTGATGAGTTCTTGTTCCAACCAGTGTTACTTTATCACATTAATGCACTCATTCAGACTAAATGTTAAATATAGCATTATATTCTTAAATAATAGCTTCCTTAGCAGTAAACACCTCCTTGGCGTTGCGACAAGAAGCTACCGTCGCCCGTTGATGAGCGATATCCGGAGGCCGGACGACGCGACGTCGCCAGACCTATTAGCCTAAGATAGTGCTACCGTTCTGCTCGTCCATGCTTGAAACAGCAACAGCAGCGTCCTCTTGTTTACCGTAAGGAGCTGTCTGGATGGCTCGTTGCCAGGGGCAATGCGTTATCCATGACAGACGATTCCTTATTAAACTCCCTTCTCTTCCTCTCCTGAGGGGCTGTCTTCCACCCTTGGAATTCCAACTATCGGTACTCTTTCCCTTCCTGTCTCATTCACCTCATCAGAACCTTCCGTAGGGTGACAATGGGACCGCTCAACCTTGAGAGAAACTTGAGAAGTTTAATCTTTTGTGGAATTCCAAGTACAACATTATTGTACTTGTTATGCTAAGGGTTAAGCGAGGAAAGAGATTGCCATGCAAAGTTAAATGTAACTTCAGTAAAGAATTCGAAACGAAAACGAGGTAAAGTGTGAAGGTTATGTATGACAGTTTATATATCATTAAAGTTTCCAACTGTGGGAGTATCTAGTAGTCATTATTTTGACACCTTCTGATCTCATTCACTTTTTCTCTTTTTTATTGTAATTTCTTTGTTTTTTTTCCATATTTTCTTTCAATAGCGTATAATTTGCAATGAAAATGAAAACTTGATTAATTCGAAGATGTTTTTTTCTATAAAAAAAAACAACGAAAATCTATAAAATTGGGTAAACTACTAACAAAATACTTTTATTTCGTAAATTTATTTCTAACAGACACAAATATATTATGTTCGATTGTATCATTTTATATATTATAGATAAATGGTGTTTTATTTTTTATTAAAGGTGTATCTGTATTTAAATTTTCATTCTTCTTTTGTTATTATATACACCGACATGTATCTGGGAGCTGATTGTTTTAATCCATTCATCTAGATTATTTATAACATTCACTGTTTAAGTTATGTACATTTTGTATTTTTTTCCCTCTTAGTTGATATTTGTATAGTTAGTTTATAGGGCATTTCTTATTTTAAGAGCATTTAATTTTTGTATTGTATTTTATTTTTTTGGTTCTTCATCTTTTTTAGTATTGTTAATTTAATTTAAATAACATTTTTCTATGATAACTTCACTTTACATACATGTAGTATGTACAATTTCTAAATTCACTTTTATTGCAGAGGCCTAATATGCAAGAGAAATAATATAATACATTCAGTAAATTTGATGTGAGTTTATATTAGAGCGATACAGAGAAACCACCCATTGGTAGCACTATAATAACGTTTATACATTGAAGATTTCGTGGCCATCTTCTTTTCAGGCGCCTCGGAAGATCGCCAGGAATGAAAGAGCAAAAAGGGTAGAAACTAGTGGGTTTGGGTTGTTAGGGTGTTTATGGAAGGAATGATATCTGGTTCGGGCTGAATCGGTTACATACTGAATATTAAGGTCTTTATGGATGATTTTTTTTCTGATAAAGTAAGGAGCATTGAGAATTTTACGAAGGATCTTGGATTGTAAGGATTGGATAATTTTTAAAAAAAGTATGATTAAATAAATATATAAAAATAATAATTCTTGATAAAAGAAAAAAGTAAAGTTAATAACAAAAATAACTACATTCGTAGACTTAACAAAACAAACAATTGTTCTCTAATGAGAAACAGTTAATTTGAAAAAAAGGACGAAGAGAAAATAAATAAAATAGAAATTATATCAATAATAGAATTGGTAACTATAGAACTTATAACAGGATGTCCTGCAGGAGCCTGGACTTCAGTCTTCGGGTTGAGGTTGGGTTTCCAAAGTAGTAGGTCACTCCTCCATTGACTCCATTCACAATTTTCGATGAAATTCGTAAGAGTAGGATTAAACGTTTTAAATAAAACCACTAGAACCAAAACTTCATTTAATTGAAAAAATCATTTTTTTATAAAAATACTTTCAATTATTACAATGACTCAGCCATTCATGAAATGTGCAGTAAAGGAAAGAATCGTGATTGTGAACAATTTTAAACTTATTATAAATTTTACACTTTTTTTTTTTATTATTTTCTAGAAAAAAAAAGAAGCTATATGCTTATAATACAGTAAGATATTTACCGAAATCGTTATAACAATCCATAATTAAGTGTAAGCAGGTGCCATTTTAATTGATATAGTGTCGGATTTACATAATCCGAAATTTTCGGCTCCATTTTCGGATACCCCCTCCCCGTAATAGGACGTACTAGATAAGCACGATGACTCCGCGACTGTAATGCCGCCCCAAATAGTAAAAGAGCCGGGAAGAAAAAAAGGCAGTTATCTCACACCAATTTTTGATTGCTTTAATGAAAACTATGTATTATTACTAGTCAAAATTGATGCGTCTGCCAAGTATAGGCAAGGGGAATAAAAAATGGCGGCTGTTTCAAAACCTTAAAAAAAACACTAACTTTTTATTCGGAGCTCTATATCTTAAAAACTACCAACAATTTCTAATGTTGTTATATGCTAAGAGAACATTATTTAAAGAAGAGTAAATTTGCTGAAATATTAGTAGTTAGTTAATTTTTTTTTTTTTTTTTTTGAGAATTCTATATCTCAGGAACTATGTGACGTACAGATGTCTAGTAGCACTCAAATTAAAGCTAGTTCAATAGACTATAAAGAACTTTATGACCTTTACATTCGTAGGAATTGTAGCTTTCATGATATTTGCTAAAATAAATTGATTTATAGTTGTTCGGAAAATAAGTTTGATATATGAATAACTTCATTTCTGAAACCATTGGCCGTACAGATGCCTGCCAGCGCTCAAATTGAAGCTAGTCAAATTTACTACAAGATAGTTAATTATTTTTATCTATGTAGGAGTAGTAGTTTTTATGATATTTGACATAATAAACTCACAAAATGTTAATTTCTAGTTGTTCGTATAAAATGTTGGATTTTTGAAAAAATATATCTCTAGATCCATAAGACACAAACATGGCTGCCAACACTCAAAATAAAGGAAATTTAGCTTTCTATAAAGTAGTTTATGACACTTATCTTCGTAGGGGTAGTAGTTTTTATGATATTAACATATGAATATAAATTTGGCAAATGAAAATATGTCAGAACTACTATAAATCAATTTATTTAAGCAAATATCATATAAACTATTACTCCTACAAAGATAAACATCATATACTACTTTATAGCTCATTAAACTAGCTTTTAAACTATTTAACGTAAATAACTCTATTAGGACTCATATTTTAGCAAATTAACTCTTACTTAAATGACGTTCTCTTAGGTTTTCTTGAGTTGTTCCTATTTTTTAAGACATAGAGCTCTAAGTGAAATTTTTTTTTATCGCTTTGAAACAGTCGCCATTTTTCCCCCATACCTATACTTGGCAGACTCATCAATTTTGACTAGTACTTATACATAGTTTTCATTAAAGTGATCAGAAATTAGGCTCTTGTATTATTAATACTTGAGACCACCCAATGCTCTGTCTGAAATCTATCATTATTTAACACACTAACACAATCTGCCCCTCCAGAGAACTGATATTTGAATTTAAAGAAAAATGTATGCATGTTTATTGATAAGCGAGTCTCGTATTTCACCCCCTTTGTTCCACACTAATTTAATTACAACTCTAAAATACAATCGGGGTATCTGAAGTACAGATCCCGATGTAAACAAGATCTGGGTTTAGCTGCCGAATTCACAATTTTTAATTTAATTTAATTGAATGAAATAACCTTATCCCATTGTCAAGGGAAATAAACAAGGAATAAATATATTTTTAAAATATGGTGCGGTGTGCAAATCATAAAAATATCACATAACACCCCACATAAGTCCCTAAGTTTCAGGAAAATATTTTTGTGATTTTCAAAAAAATAGATATTGAAAGACCAGGAAAAGCGAAAATTATAAAAAATAAATTTTTATTTTTCTGCTGCTATAAAAATTCGTATTTTCGTGTGTTTTTTTTTTTATCTTTATTGATATTTACAACTGTGCATAATATCAGTAAATTTGATGTAAGTTTATAATGGAGTGATACAGAAGTGTAGAGATACTACCAATTGGTTGTTTCTTTTCTCTAATAACTCTTTTACGTAGATAGTTAATTTTTAACTTAAAGATAGTTTAATCCAACAATATTTAAAAGGTGCCTTGAATTGACAAATGGCGTGAATGATAGATCACCTGTATGATACTCACACCAAACCGGATTTTTATTTTTTTAACAATAAAAAATTTTACTATATTAAAAAAAATATTGTTATCGAAAAAAATTCGAAAATAAATAGAATTTCCAATATAATGTCATGCATTACTATAACTTAGCATTTATTCTAAACTCCGTAACTTTTCTCAGCGCAGTAATTAATTTGTCCTCGTTAAAAGTTTAGGCTGGAAAACAGTTTTCTTTCTGTCTGTTTTAAGATAACTTTTTGACGCAATGACGTGATTCCAAGTTCGTGTTCCGAGTCATATTCTACATCAATATTAATCAGACGTTTATGACCTACTTTTTCATTTTGTCGGCTTTAAATGATTTAGTTTTATCTAAAATTATTTGTTTTATATTAATTGTCCTATTTTTTAATGGAAAAATATAAGAAAAAAGTAATTCAGTAAGTTTGTACTATGGTAAAATATATATGATTATATATTACATATAATTATGGTTATATATGTTATATATAAAATCTAGACCAACTGTAACAGATGATTATTTATTCTGTTTATGAGTCAATCCTGTGGTCCTGGTGTCACCCATCCTCATAAAGTGAGTACCTTTTATTGATGAAAATTCTGGCCGTTGAGCGTGATCTTGAAAAAGTTACCTCCTTGTACACCCTTAGTTCTAAGAACAGTACTGAACCTTGACACTAAATGGGTTGTAGCAGTTCACAATAATATTATTTATTTTTATACTCTTTAAATAATTTTTGCTTCATTTTGGTAACCATAGGCTTCACGACTCTGATACATAAAATAAAATCTCTGCAATTAAAATTAATTCCGTTGCATCCTGTGCATGATATATCAATCTATAATTAAAAATAAACAATAAATTTTAATTCATTATATTATATATAATGATTATATATTATATAATATACAAATATATAAATTATATGGTAATAATTGTGTTTATTAGTGAACGGACCAGTCATATATATGGTTACGTTTTTATTCATTTTATCAAAGTAAATTCAAAGCTGAGCTACCAACTCCAAGAAGCCGGGTTCGAGATGATTATTTATTCAGTTTATGAGTCAAACCTGTGGTCTTGGTGCCACCCAGCCTTATAAAGTGAGTACCTTTTATTGAGGAAAAAACATAAAATGAATAAAAACGTAATCATATGACTGGTCAGTCCACTAATAAACACAGATATTTTATATGGGCATATATTATATAATATATACTAATTATATATAATATAATGAATATAATTTATTGTTTATTTTTAATTATATATGAAATATAATACACAGGATGCAACGGAATTAATTTTTATCGCAGAGATTTGATTTTATCTATTATAGTCGTGAAGCCTATTGTTATCAAAATAAAGAAAAAATTATTTATAGAGCATACAAATAAATAATAATATTGTAAACTTCTACAACCCATGAAGTTTCAGGGTTCAGTACTGTTCTTAGAACTAGGTTATTTTTATTTTTTTTAGGTTACTTTTTCAAGATTACGCTCAACCAGCAAAATTTTCCTCAATAAAAGGTGCTCATTTTATGGGGCTGGGTGGCACCAGGAACACAGGATTGACTCATATAAAGAATAAATAATCCTCTGTTACATTCTGACTCGAACCCGAATCCTTGAACTACTAACTTCAAGGATTCGGTTTCGAGTACGAATTTACTTTTTTATTTTATTTTATTATTTCATCATATTTAAACATTAATAAGTTGTAATCCTACATCTTTAGTTCCAAAGATTTGTTTTTGTTAAAATTTTTTTTTAGAAATGTTTATTTTTTTTTACTTCTTTATTTATTATGTCATACAACACTTCGGGCTCTTCTGCTCATTTTCTAAAATAAAAATATTTACAATCAAAATACAGCTACAATAAACAAATTTTACATCACATTTTAACAAAAAAACAAAACAATAATTTAATATTTAACTATATATCCACCCACTTGACTAATTTATAACCATTTACTAATATAAAATATTTTGAGATTAAGCAAAATTTCCTTATTATTATCTTTGATTAATTAAAGCAATTTTTTTTTCGAATGTTTTATTTTCCAAAATGTTTTCACAATTAAAAATCTATTATATTATATTTATCAATTAGCTTTAAAATCATTTTTTTTTTCATGCAAATATATATTTATTTAATTATATGACGCAAAACAGCCCTCAAGGACTATGCAACAAGACTCAGGTTTCTTTTTCAATTTCTTCCTCTTTGCCCATCTCTGCTTGAGAACTTCACTGAACTTCTTCATCCTTTAACTTGGACGGTAAAGTCCTCCTAGACAGGAGTTTTTTACAGTCCACCATAAGCACCGCATGTTTCATGAATTCCCGGTACTCTGTTCTATCTTCACTAAAATCATGTGAAAATCCCATGCCTCTGTGTTCCCATTTGATTATATATATATCCAAACTACAGTGCACTAAGCCATGAATTGTTGTAACTTTGGGGATTTGCTTAATTGTATTTCTCATTGTTTGGTATTGGTTATAATTTATGGCCCAGTAATTGCCCTATTAATAACTATTGTTTCAAAAACGTATTTTATTTATTGTGTTCTTATAGTTCTGTCCAATCCCTCATACAAGAGATTTTAAATTAACTACGTCTTTCATATTTCTTGTTAGGTAATAGATTTAAAAATAGATTAAAATAGATTTAAAATCTTTTCTTATTCTTATATCCTCAAATTATTTTAAAATTTTTACTTTTTCAATTTTTTTTAAAAATTTATTTATTGATATTTACAACTGTACATAAATATATCAAGTAAATTTGAGGAAATCATAATGGTATGGTACAAGCATGTAGAAAAACTACCCAATGGTAGCACTCTAAAAACATTTTTACAATATAAGGTCTCGAGGCCATCTTCTTTTCAGACTGCTCGGAGAATTGTCCGGAATAAAAGAGGGAGCAAGATTAGAAACTAATGGGTTTGAGTGGTTTGGGAGTTT
>NW_027112056.1:1520512-1534279 GCF_000696795.3 Halyomorpha halys
GAGTTTGTAATGGAAGAATTGATATCTGTTATATCAAATGGAACATTAAGGTCTTTGTGGATGATTTTATTTGTTACAAAGTAGGGAGCATTTAGAATTTTACGAAGGATTTTGGATTGTAAGGATTGGATACGAGAGGAATTCGAAGGTTTAGTGGAGCCCCAGAGCTCAACGCCGTATGTCCAGATAGACCTTATAATTGTCTTTTATAATGAATTGGAAGTTTGACCGTTTGTATAGTAAGTGCTGTAATAGTCGAAATTGACGTGCAGTTTCCTGTCTTTTCAGTCTTTCGTGAGGATTGGAGGTTAGCTGTTTGTCGAGATGTAGTCCAAGGTAGCGGATCGGACCGAGGATACTACCCTGAGGAACACTAACGAACTGAAAGAAGAGGGATGAATAGGAACCATTGTGGTTTACTTTAAATAATCTGTCAGTGAGAAAGGAACGAATAATGAGAAAGTATCTAGGAGATAAGAATTTGCGGAGTTTTCAAAATTAAATTCATTATTATTTTATATTCTGTTTCGCCAATCCTTTGGCATTAACATTTTTTTTCTGTTTTCAGTGTAATCATCAGTAAATGTTTCATCATTTTCAATTATCACCATCCAAATCTGAAGAACTTGATTAATTGACATAAATGTAATTAACCTATCGCTTGCTTGAACTAGCCTCTACAGGAAGAATATTGAAGTCAGATAAAGGCTGGTAAATAAATTCGTGCACTCCATTGTTCACATTCTCAAAGGATTGCAAAGGCTCTCAGTATTACGGTCAAAGGGAGCCTTTAATATAATATTTTAATATCTATTCAGCAATAATTAAATTGATTAAATTCAATACAATTCCTCCAGAACCAGATCAGATCTCAATGGGAATTGAATTTTCATATTCATCAAAGGAATATTTATGTATAAAAAAAAAAAATCTGATGTAGAAATTTAAAATAATTAAAATCGATCAGTAATTTCTTATCAATCATTATTCTTAAACAGGCATTACGGAGACCTTAATAACTATTAATACTGTCAAAGAAGAATAGATCTAGGCAAAAAAGATCTATGACAAAAAAAAAATTTAAATAATGTAAATTTTACAAAACAATATAAACATTTTAAATAAATATTTTTTAAATATTGGCGTCTAATTTTATTCTATTCATCTACTTTTTTTTTTACTTTTACGACGAACTAGGCACAATAAGTAATTACTCTCTTATTGACTACTTACTTCGATACTTTCCAAGGTCTTTGTCAACCATGTTGAAGATTTGCCTTGGGGACTAACGGATTAACAAGATTAATAGAGCAAGTTACAAACTTGGTATCAGGGAATTAATTACAGAGGAAGTAGAGGCAATCGCCAAGGAGTGATCTTCCGCACTGTAGCATATTTTAAACAGCTTTAGTAACAATTGAAGCTTTAAAAAAAATTGAATAATTAGTTATTTATTATTTTTCAATAAATAAATTGTTAATATATTGTTTGAATGTAAAGTGTGAAAAGTTTATTAATATAAAAATATTTTAGGTCTTTCGTGTAAAATCCTATTTCCAAACCAGATAAAACAGGAAATGTAATCCTATGTAAATAGCTGAATTCGCCATTTTAAGTGTAGTAGGGATAAAATAATTCAATAAATATAATATATAATAATTCAAAATAATAATGAAAATTATTAATAAAAATCATTATTGATTAATTAAATTGGGATTCAGTTTTACTTGATTATTTATTAGTAGTTTTAATTGATTAATGTCTCTTACTTTAGTTGTCAGTTCACGAGAGTCCCATTGCTCTACACTCCTAAGGAAAAATGATGTTAAGCTGTGGGGATTAGGTCAGACTCCTAATAGGGATTTTGCACATTTAGGTAATTATCTGTAAATCTGTTTTTTAAATCGCAAATGTGAAGGTAATAGAAGTTGTAGTAAACGTTATTTCCAATAATTTCATATATCTTTAATGAAAATCCATGATGATCTCGAAAAATTTATGCTTCTTTCTCTGTTCTGTTCAAATTCTTTCAATATTAATATTAAGGATACCAAAACATATTTACTGTTTTAAAAGGTAAGGAGTCAATATAAAATTGTATTAACTCAGTCAATTTTTGAATTAATTTTTCTAGGAACAGTTATAAAAAAAGCTATAATAGTTTGATACAAATATATGATTTTTTATGATATAATATAGAAAGTTCTTAATTAAAAAAGTAAAAACAGTAAATATTATTTATTTAGAATGTTTAATGTTTACAACAAAAAGTGACTGAGAAAAGTGATTCCAAGAAGAAGTATTCCGTTAGCAGGATTTTAGTAACCATAAATTTTTTTTTTTCCTGCAGCCCGTCTTCTAGAGTCACTCCCTCTGGAAGCGTACCGCTCTATTACACTCCTTCGTTCAAGGCCTCATCCATTTCTTTTCATTTCTGCCCACGTGATCAGCCCGAACTTTCTTATTCCTGATTAATCCTAATGCCCAGATACTAATTCTAATTAATTATATCGTTTCCGGATAATAATTTTATATAATATTCATTGATGAGTTCTTGTTCCAACCAGTGTTACTTTATCACATTAATGCACTCATTCAGACTAAATGTTAAATATAGCATTATATTCTTAAATAATAGCTTCCTTAGCAGTAAACACCTCCTTGGCGTTGCGACAAGAAGCTACCGTCGCCCGTTGATGAGCGATATCCGGAGGCCGGACGACGCGACGTCGCCAGACCTATTAGCCTAAGATAGTGCTACCGTTCTGCTCGTCCATGCTTGAAACAGCAACAGCAGCGTCCTCTTGTTTACCGTAAGGAGCTGTCTGGATGGCTCGTTGCCAGGGGCAATGCGTTATCCATGACAGACGATTCCTTATTAAACTCCCTTCTCTTCCTCTCCTGAGGGGCTGTCTTCCACCCTTGGAATTCCAACTATCGGTACTCTTTCCCTTCCTGTCTCATTCACCTCATCAGAACCTTCCGTAGGGTGACAATGGGACCGCTCAACCTTGAGAGAAACTTGAGAAGTTTAATCTTTTGTGGAATTCCAAGTACAACATTATTGTACTTGTTATGCTAAGGGTTAAGCGAGGAAAGAGATTGCCATGCAAAGTTAAATGTAACTTCAGTAAAGAATTCGAAACGAAAACGAGGTAAAGTGTGAAGGTTATGTATGACAGTTTATATATCATTAAAGTTTCCAACTGTGGGAGTATCTAGTAGTCATTATTTTGACACCTTCTGATCTCATTCACTTTTTCTCTTTTTTATTGTAATTTCTTTGTTTTTTTTCCATATTTTCTTTCAATAGCGTATAATTTGCAATGAAAATGAAAACTTGATTAATTCGAAGATGTTTTTTTCTATAAAAAAAAACAACGAAAATCTATAAAATTGGGTAAACTACTAACAAAATACTTTTATTTCGTAAATTTATTTCTAACAGACACAAATATATTATGTTCGATTGTATCATTTTATATATTATAGATAAATGGTGTTTTATTTTTTATTAAAGGTGTATCTGTATTTAAATTTTCATTCTTCTTTTGTTATTATATACACCGACATGTATCTGGGAGCTGATTGTTTTAATCCATTCATCTAGATTATTTATAACATTCACTGTTTAAGTTATGTACATTTTGTATTTTTTTCCCTCTTAGTTGATATTTGTATAGTTAGTTTATAGGGCATTTCTTATTTTAAGAGCATTTAATTTTTGTATTGTATTTTATTTTTTTGGTTCTTCATCTTTTTTAGTATTGTTAATTTAATTTAAATAACATTTTTCTATGATAACTTCACTTTACATACATGTAGTATGTACAATTTCTAAATTCACTTTTATTGCAGAGGCCTAATATGCAAGAGAAATAATATAATACATTCAGTAAATTTGATGTGAGTTTATATTAGAGCGATACAGAGAAACCACCCATTGGTAGCACTATAATAACGTTTATACATTGAAGATTTCGTGGCCATCTTCTTTTCAGGCGCCTCGGAAGATCGCCAGGAATGAAAGAGCAAAAAGGGTAGAAACTAGTGGGTTTGGGTTGTTAGGGTGTTTATGGAAGGAATGATATCTGGTTCGGGCTGAATCGGTTACATACTGAATATTAAGGTCTTTATGGATGATTTTTTTTCTGATAAAGTAAGGAGCATTGAGAATTTTACGAAGGATCTTGGATTGTAAGGATAGGATACGAGAGGAATTTGAAGAAAAAAATATTAAAACTAATTTTTAATAACCTGTATTTTTTCCTTGATGATTTTAGAACTTTTCTTAATCTCCACTCGGACCACCTTCCTACTTATTAAAATTAATAAGAAAACGTTTTCCCTTTCTTCTTCTTTTTTTTTTTTTACAAAGATCTTTAATCTGTAAATGTGATTCTACCCTAATCCAGTGTGATTATATGGAAGGTCGGGGTTACCCGAAGGGGCGACAATTAGAGAGAGCCCGAATGACAGGGGTGGGGAGGAGGGGAGAGGGACAGTTGGGGTAATGAATATTGAAAAGATCCGATTGTCAAGGGCTCTCAATTACCTCGAGGTTTCTTTAATTAACTCCTCAAGGACCTCTCGAGCCAGCTCACCTGTAATTGAATATCTTCCTCCCATTAAGCAGTATTAGCAAGTAACGAGATCTTAAAATTTAAATCTCAGCCAGTGGTTAGCTCTGACTTTCATGGAATGGGTTTGGCTTACACTTCC
This sequence comes from Halyomorpha halys, assembly GCF_000696795.3. Lineage (NCBI taxonomy): Eukaryota > Metazoa > Arthropoda > Insecta > Hemiptera > Pentatomidae > Halyomorpha > Halyomorpha halys. Next base: position 1,525,235 of record NW_027112056.1, read on the forward strand.
TAATTTGCACTAATCCTCTATGCACTATCCGGAGGGAGGGTAGAGGGATGGAGAGGGAGAGAGAGAGAGGGAGGGAGACAGACAGGGAGGGGGATAGAGAGAGGGAGGGAGGGAGAGGGAGGGAGAGAGAGGGAGAGGGAGGAAGAGGGAGTGGGAGGGAGAGAGAGTGAGTGAGAGAGAGTGAGAGAGAGAGAGTGAGAGAGAGAGAGAGAGAGAGAGAGAGAGAGAGAGATGTTTTTTCATCCATGCTGCCCAAATTTCGCTACATTACTCAGCATACTAATCAATCCATGATCGGACATATATACATTACATATATTTATATGATACAATAAAAAAGAAACAAAATAGTTTTTCTTTACAGATTTCGCAGTTTCTTTTTACAATCCATTCCAGTCTACATACTGAACTACCTCGAACTGTGCCTGAGTTTATCCAACCAAGGAACATAAAGTTTTTCGACGAACAAATTCACTGTTCAGGACCAGTGCCCCCTCTGCTGCGTTGGAACAAACAAGCAGCCTATAAAAATTCAGAAACGACATACATACGAATTTCAAAACCAATGTCTGCCTCAGAACATTATAAAATTCATGAGAACGCCCACTACAACAAAATTACAAACTCAAAAACTCCTTAAAATGTAGGCAACTACAGAAGAAGTGTGGAAATCGAAATATATATACTTAAGCTAAAAGCAATAAATTTCAGAAATAGGGGTTATGAAAAAAAGAGAGGTCTTAGTGGGGCGGGTCCTTTCGAGAAGGATGTCCTTTTATTTATTTTTGTCTGTTTTAAGCATATTTTTCCGTCTAATTCACCTTAAATTTTAGAAACAAATTATCTTAATAAGCTATTATATCACAAAATAAAACCACCATATACACTTATATTCATTTAAGAGGAATTTCAAACTCACTACTCCATTGATTAAAATATTCCAGGAGTACTAATGCAGGTAATTACATTGTTTCTATCGGTGAGATGGGGAGAGGGAGATAACAGAGCTGAGCCAGCCTCCCCAAAGGCAGTGAGCCACAAGGGCAGGTGCGCCCAAAAGGTTACGCCCAAAAGGTTGCGCCCAATTTGATTCTTTTGACCGGGCCCTGGCCAATCTCCCATTTATTACCGCCTCAAGGCCTTTAATTCTCTATTTAGCGTCGGCCCCCGGCCTTTTGATCTCCCCTTATTGCTCCCCGATGACCGCAACGACACACGAGAAGTTCGATTCTCTAATTTTATTAAGTGAATTGCGAAGGAGCACATCGACGTGCGGTTTTTAACGGTCCATAAAATGAAACAATTCTGTTGTTACAGAGGATTCCTAAAGGGCTTAACTCTGTTAAACGACGAATAAATTGAAAATTGCTTTGGATAGGGCCAGTAGAGCGATTTAATACATTGCTATAAAAAAAAAAAAAGAAAAATTTATTTAAAATTCGACGTATTCCAAAAATTAGGTTATTTCAACTTAAATAGAGTCTACGATTCAATTTATAGAATTCCCAAAAAAACAAAATAAAAATTCAGTCAGATGTGCCACTATTCAAAATACCGAAATGTATTTTTGATTTATTTGTATAAAACAAAACACAAAATTTGGGGGGGGGGGTCGCAAAACACAACTTTAACTTACTTTAACACAAAATTAGTCTTATATATCTTGAAAAAGCTATTTATTTATTATTAAAATATATTTCATACATTAATTTTATATAAATTAATTTATGTTTCATATGAGTGAAACTAAAATCAAACTATTATCCTAACAACCATGGAAATATTTTGTTATTACAACCAACAAGTTAATTAATTCTAAAAAAAAAAATACAAAAAAAGGTACTTAAACGTTAAGGAAAAAATATTATCTACTGCTCTCAAATTATCATTATAGAGTTTCTCGAACTGAAAATAACAAATATTAGCTTTCCTGCCAATAAAATAAGAATTTATCAAATAATAAAAGCTTGAGTAACCATTAAGATGAGGTCGGTAGGTATCGGTTTTTTTCCGATTCGAACGAAGTTATTCAAATTCCATATTATTTTATATTTATTCATTGTTGATTATTGCTTATAATAAGAACTGGTTATTTATTTTAAATTTTAAAAAATAGAGATACTTTAGAGCATTTTTTTTTTTAATTCGTGTTTTCGTGACGGGGTTACTTATTAGAATGAGAATAAATCCTATCATTTAATTAAAAAGTACATAATTATATAATTACTATCTGGTAATTGTATTATTATCATATTATAAGTATTTCATATCATAAAATAAATAGCAATGAAAGTAATAATTTGTTCTAACTAAATGTATTCAACTAATGTAATAAATAAGTAGATGAATAATTTAAATGCTAATAAAAATAAAATTAATTAAAAAGTTCCTATATAATGTATTTATAACATTTCATACGTCCAATGACTTTAATATTAAATAATTGTATAAGTATGTCTTAATAAAAAATTGTTGACTGTTATAAATTAAATATATATAATTAACTTAATAAGTAAGTAGTTGAATAATTGATATTCTAATACAAATGAAATTAATTTTAATGTAATTAAAAGTACCTAAATAATGTTTTATAACATTACATGCGTCCAATACATTCCATATCTAATAAATGTATAAGTAGGTCATATTAAAAAATATAGGTATGGGAAAGTAACAGTAATAACTTTTCAAAATAAATGTATTCAATTAATGAAATTAGTAGGTAGTTGAATAATTGAATTTCTATTAAAAAAAAAAATAATTTTTTAATTCGATTAAAAAGTTCCTAAATAGTGCATTTATAATATTGCGTTTCATATTTACTAATAATGGTATAATTTTATTTCATTGGTAAGGCACAATGCTACTAGCTCCAATGATACGGATTCGAATCCGGCTGGGAAGAAATTTGTTTTCTGTTGCACTGTAGTCGCGAGTCACCTTTGTGTGTTCTGGAGCTCTACTGGGGTCCACCCAGCCTCATAAATTGGGTAACTTTAACTGAGTAAAAATCTGTCGGTCAAGCGTGATTCTAACCAAATCACCTCCTAGCACAACCGTTGGTCTAGTAACAGTACTTCCTTACAAAGTACTGCACCCTTAGACCTTCCTGGGTTGTTGTGGTAAAGATTTTAATTTTTTGTTTTTTAAATAATTATATTTAATTAAAATATGTAGGTACGTGAAAGTAATAACAGTTTTAAATTAATTGCAATCATTAATGGTTCAAAGAAATTGGATGGCAAGAGTGGCAAGAGGAATGGTTCATCACAAGAGACAAGTTAAGAATGGTTCGGCAGACAGTGAAACGTCCAACCAGAAACTTAAATCTGCTACGAAGAGAAGATGTTGTATTAACCCGTCTTCGGATAGGCCATACTCGACTCATCCACGGTCATCTCATGAAAAAAGAAAATGCAGCGATGTGTCGCTACTGCAGAAACGATCTCACCGTTAGGCATATTCTCACTGAATGTATTGCTCACGAACCACACCGATTCTCTTCATATTTACAGGAGATGTTGAAAGAAGATCCCATAACAACACAAAACTTTTTCACTTTTTAAAAATCATTAATATCTATGATCACTTATAGTCTACCTCTAATTCCAGTATGTATAAGTGGATGCATAATTTAATATAGCAATTTACTAACTACGTCAATTCTAATTGTAACTGTAATTGTAAATATGTAAGTATGTAAATTAGTAACCTTCCCACTTTGCAATTGTAATTGTAAATTTATAACTTGCTCACTTTGTAACTTTGTGAACATGCCAATTGTAATCTACTAACTTTTTAAACCCAGTGTAAATGGCCCTAGTGGTCAAAACAACTAAATAAATAAATAATTGTAATCTATTAACGTAATCAGTAAGTATTTGAATGATTGAGTTCCAAACAAAAAATATTTAGTTATTAAGTATTTAAATTATTTGGTTGATAACATTTCGTACGTCCAATTTAGTAATTTTATATGCTAAATTTAACTTTTTTGAGTAAGTTAGCTATTTTATTGTTAATACAAACTTTAGTAAGACTGTTTTTAGAGGAAGATTATGATGAAATACAATGAGGGAGGGGTGGAGTCCTATTCCATATTTTATTTAAGGGGTGAGGGACAGTGGAATTTCAAATCTTGATGAACGAGACCGGAGCGCAGTCATTACCTCGAGAATATTTCCGACTTGAACCAGTTGGGACAAAATCTTATATTCAAGGGAAACCGTTTACCACAGTCCATGAATACAAAGTATTTCTTAATTCTGAATGTTAAGGAGTACTGAAATCCAGAAGCTTATTTAATTTTTTTTTTGCTTACAGGGATAAAGTAGATATCGATGAACGATATCTATTGCAATTCATCAACTTTGTTTCCATGATTATTCGTTGGTATACGTTTTTGACCAACTACTATCGTCATATCAACTGTGGAAACACGAACAAAATTACGCTTTAGTTTTTGTTGTAGTTTGTTAGTGCCGCAGAGTCACCCACGGAAGAAAAGTGCAGAAACATGGCTGCTATCATGCTATCGGGCTATAGCTCTTCAGTGGATACCAGGCCATGTTGGGTATGAGCAGGCCATAGACGGTAATGAGCAAGCTGACAAGTTGGCTAAACTTGGTTATGCAGAGAACCAGCCTGTTCTACCACTTTCCTACAGAAGGGTGAAATCTCTTATAAGCTCTTATTGTAAGGACAGAACAAGTGGTAGACACAAAGTTCAAGCGGAAGGAAAGAAGTGGGAGAGCCTACTGGAAAAGGATAAACGAATCCCCGGCAATCTTAGCAGAGCTGAGAGAGTGGCCTGTTTTCGGCTAGAAACAGGACATGATCTGCTCCATCGAATTGGCATCGTAGATTTCCCGAAATGTCCTCTATGCCACATGGGGGACATGGATGGGGACCATCTTTTGGCGTGTGTTGGTCTGGAGGATGTTGAGCGAGATACAAACCAACTAAGAGGAAGAATAAAATTGTATTGGGCTGCGAGAGGGAAAATGGCGTAATAGCCCACTTCCTGTGGCGTAGAAAAAAAAAAAAAAGTTTTTGTTTGTTTTGCGTATAATACATTGTTTTAACAGATTTTCAGTTTGGTGACTCTATTATGTAATTTTATTATTCTTTTTTAACTTACATGTCACTCTTTAGACATTTTAGTCTGACCTCCAGCAGTTTCCAATGCAATTACTGAGGATGGTTGGTAATATTCAAATTTTTTGGAGTGACTCGTGCAACAACCTACAACCACAGAAATGATGTCGGCCTCTGGTTGCTCACATTTAGAGTTAATTTAATATAAATTCTATACCACACCATGAAGGGTAAGGGGTGCAGTACTTTGTAAGGAAGTAATGCTACTTGACAAAAGTTGTGCAAGGAGGTGGTTTGGTCAGAATCACGCTCAAGTTCCAGATTTTTAGTTAAGGGAAGTTATGAGGCTACAAGAAAACAGAAGATATTCATCTGCCACAGCAGGATTTAAACCTGGTTCTTTGGAGTTAATAGCACATTGCCATATTATAGAGCTACCCGTCCTCACTCCCACATAGAAAAAAATATACATTGAAATCCTACCTTAAATATACAATAAAATTGTGCATGACCAGAGTATTTTTATTTATAAATTTTATCAATATTTAAAATTTTCACTATTTATTATACTGAGAGAGAATTGGATGTAGATATATAGAAAAATAATAGAAGAAAAAAAAATACTATTATAAAAATAAAAAAGATAAAAATCCTGAACCCAATTAAGGTGCCCACTTTATGAGACTGTGTGGACCCTGAAGGTCTCCTGAATCCACAGAGCTCATCTCAAGGCTACAGTGAAACAGAAAATAATTATCTACCATAGTCGGATTCGAATCTGAGTCTTTGGAGTTGGTAGCACAGTGTGTTACCACAGAGCTATCCACTTACACCATATTTAGTTACTTTTTTATATTTTCTTGACCTTGTTAAATTTTTTTTTAAACTTATTTCAGTAAGTTTAGTATCAATATTTTGTTTGATATGTTTCATTAAGTATCAATATTAATTATATTGAAAAAAATGTGTAAAACTCAGAACAGAACAGAACAATGTTGCATCTAAGGGATATCAGGATATAAAAAATAATTATTCCTTCCATAATATTATTATATTTAATTATTCCACCCAAACCCACTCGTTTCTAACCTTGCTTCCTCTTCCATTCCTGGCAATCCTCCGAGGCGCCTGAAAAGAAAATGGCTTCGTGACCTTATATTGTAAACTGTTTTTAGAGTTCTACTACTGGGTAGTTTCTCTACATCCTGTGTCATATCATTAGGCCATTATGATCAAATTTACTGGTTGTATTTTTTTATACCGTTGTAAATATCAACAAATAAATAAAATAAAAAATAAATATTCTTTAGTTTATATATCCATTCAGTATTTTAATTATCATCCGTATTCAATAAGTTTAGGATTAATATTGTTTATAAATAAGAAATTTTATTACTTAAATTTGTCAGAATATTGTTATACGCACCGCCTATATATAACTTATTTGACATTGCGTCTTTTAAGGTACATGTTTTCAATCTCACTAACTGTGATATCAACTTATAAAAGCATTAAAAAATTGGAAGAAGAAGTTGACCGTATGAAGTAGATTGGAGGAAGACGGTAAATAAAGGTATCAAAATATAAAAGAAAACTATTGTTAAACACCAACCCTATCTGTATAATATAAAAAAATCTTACCCTCCCTAAGGGTTAGCCTAGGAAGTGGGGACATTATACCTGATAATCCCCTTTTCTCTCAGCCGTTCGCTAGGTTTCAATCTGACAGGTGATTTTCCCTATGTTTATTGTTTAATTTTATCAATATCTCCCTTTTACATATTATTATACCTCACCTATATGCTCTATCTTTTACAACTACCTCTTTACCATATTTATAACTAGTTCTAACTAGTATTTAGAATTTTTATCACATCTTGTATCTATTAGTGAATTGTTTCCAGTACACCTACATGAATACTTCCTTATTAAGTTATTATAAATTCTTTTTTATATATTTTATAAACATAATAATTGTTTTGAAATGTTTTTATTTTTTTTTAATTCTAAAAGTTTGTTTCTTGTTTTTTTCATTTAGCCCTGTGAAGTATTCCAATCATATAATCCCTGATGACCAGTTTGGATTCCGAACATCCCACTCTACTATCCAGCAATGTCATCGTGTAGTGGACGTAGTCTCGTCTTCTCTGGAGCGCGGAATGTACTGCGCGGGAGTCTTTTTCGTTGTAGAACAGGCTTTTGATCGAGTCTGGCACCCGGGACTGCTTTACAAACTCTGTAAATTCCTACCTCCTACATACTTTCTCATCATTCGTTCGTTTCTAATTGATAGATTATTCCAAGTAAACCACAATAGTTCCTATTCATCCCTCTATTCTCAGTCCGCTGGTGTTCCTCAACCTTGGTCCCATCCTATACACCGTATATACAGCAGACATTCCAACCAATCCTAACACTATCCTCACCACGTATGCCGATGACACATGTGTGCTCACTGTTAATAATAAACCATTAATTGTATCCCAAAATCTCCAATCCCATATCACAGCTCTCGAAGAATAGTGTCGTAATTGGAGGATTAAGATAAATTCCAACAAATCCTATCAAATCACCTTTACCCTTCGTCGTAAACCTACTGACTGCCCTACAGTTTCATTTAATGATGTTACTTTTACCCTTGTCGAAGAGATCCGCTACCTTGGGCTACATTTGGACAAACAATTAATCTGAAATCCTCACACAAGACTGAAAAGACTGGAAACTGTACGTCAATTTCGACTATTACAGCACTTACTAGACAAACGGTCTAAACTTCTAACTCATTACAAAAGACTGATCTACATGACTGTAACAAGGCCAATCAGGACATATGGAGTTGAGCTTTGGGGCCCCACTAAACCTCCGAATTCCTCTCGTATTCAATCCTTACAATCCATAATCCTTCGTAAAATCCTCAATGCTCCTTACTTTGTCACAAATAAAATGATACATAAAGACCTTAATGTTTCCTATGTAACCGCTCTAGCCCGAACCAGATATCACTCCTTCCATTATACCACTCATACCCTCTAGTTTCTAACCTTGCATGCTCTTTCATTCCTGACAATCCTCCGAGGCGCCTGTAAAGAAGATGGCAACGAGACCAGCTAATGTAAAATGCCATTAGAGTGCTACCAATGAGTAGTTTCTCTACACGCCTGTAACACACCAATTTAACTTAGATCAGATTTACTAAACGTATTATAATGTACAGTTGTAAATAGCAATAAATAAATATTTTTTAAAAAAAGCCCTGTGAAGTTGGTTAACAATAATTTTTTTTTTGTTTTCTTTTTCTATTTTGATACTTTTATTGACCGCCACCCGGTCTATCTTCTTAGAAAAATAAAATATTTTAATAAATGTCCATTAATTAATAGTGTATAAAATATTTGTAACTAATGTCCATTAGTTATATCAAGGGTAGATCAATACAATTTGCATTAATAATGCCGATAAATGTCCTGATGTTTAATAATCACAAATTACTATTGGCAATCAAAGGAGGATGGGCTAATCAAAACGCGGAGCAGATAGGACCAAAGGCTCGGAACTGATGATCCCTATGATTAACTGCAGCTGAAGACCGCCTTGAGCCATGCTCTAATTACTGCAGGACTGTTTGCCTCTACAGTCTCATTGATTCGGTACATATCCCTCAATCCTATCAGGATCAAGTATCTAGCACAATAGTGATACAGCACACTGGTAATATGGATATTATTATCATAACTTTAAGGTTTCGGATAGATTACTTGAGTTTTATTTTTTTAGTTGTTGTTTGTTAAGGCTTAAAACCTAATAGTCATCAATGACCATATTTCATATTTTATTTTCCTAGATATTCGGATTAATCCCTTTTATATTTCACACACATACATATATATATGTGTGTGTGTGTGAAATATAAAAGGGATAAATCCGAATATCTAGGAAAATAAAATATAA
>NW_027112056.1:1534329-1547691 GCF_000696795.3 Halyomorpha halys
TATATATATGACTTTGAGCTATTTAAGCTTAAGTTACTTAATGAGTTTAAGATTATATCTCTCCAATTAGAGCTTTTAAGTAAACTGAGTAATTGGCCTGAAGAGCAGGTCCGCTACAAAACATATTTTATCGTAATTTCACTATATTTGTGAGAGAGCCATAATAAGTGAAGAGTCACCAATAAGTGAATGGTACCTTCGTTTTCTTCGGAGGTGCACACCGGGCAGTTATCGACATCAGAACGTATCCATGGTTTTACACTTAAATTGAGTAATTCTGCTCTACACCTGAAAACCGATCGCATAGATAACAGGTATAATATCATTTTTTTTAAATAATTTATTTATTGTTATTTAAACTGTATACATATATACACATCAAGTAAATTTGCTGTAAGTGATATTATGACATGATACACACATGTTGAGAATCTACCCATTGATAGAGCTCCAAAAAAAGGAGATCTCGAAGGCATCTTCTTTTCAGACGCCTAGGAGGATTATTAGTTAGTGAAGGAGAAGCCAGGTTAGAAACGAGTTGGTTTGGTTGGTTAGGAAGTTTATTATGGAAGGATTGGTATCTGGTTCTGGCCAAATCGGCAACATAGGGGCCATTGAGGTCCTAATGGATGATTTGATTTGTGACAAAGTAAGGAGCATTAATGATTTTAAGAAGGATTTTGGACTGTAAAGACTGGATTCAGATGGTTTAGTGGAGCCCCAAAGCTCAACTCCGTATGTCTAGATAGGCCTTATAATAGTCAGGTAGATCAGTGTTTTGTAATGGATTGGTATCTTAGACCGTTTGTCAAGTAAATATTGTAATAGTCGAAATCGACGAGCAGTTTCATGTCTTTTTAGTCTTGTATAAGTATTCCATGTCAGTCGTTTGTCCAGATTTAATCCTAAGTAACGGATCTGCTCAACAGGAATAAGTGGGATATTATTAAAAGATACATATTATCATTTAAATATGGAGTTTCTGTTTTAACCACACACCAGTCTGCTTAACAAAAAGAAATAGGAGGCATATTTAACGGAATTTAACGGGGAATTGGCGGCTAACCGATACTCTATGTTAGAAAGCAAAAAAGATATAAAATAATGTTAAATTAAAGATGTTGTAAGGAAATTAAAGAAAATATTAAATATAGGCATAACTAAATGATAATATACATACTAAGGGGGATGAATTATATAAAAATATAAATAGATAAAATAAATAAATGAATTTACTTATTTTACTTATTCACTTTTATTTCATATTATTTATTCTATTACTTTGTTACATTATTCTAGTTATTTGCATGTTATTACTATTAGTGGATTTTCCAGTAATTTATTATATACTTATATTATTATATCAACGATCTGCCAATTTTTGCATATTATATCAAAATGTATTAGTAATAATAATAATAATAATAATCTTTTAATGTATTTTTATACATATTTGTAGCTCATCAAATAAATTACAATATATGTTAATAATTTAAAAAAATTAAGGGAGGTACATTTAGTGGTATCAGTACAATGAGAAGTAGCTATAAGCTATAAATACATCTAAAATAGGTGACAACTGAAAAGAACCTGAATAAAAGATCTCCATAAAATGGTTTATTATGATTATCTTCTTAAGTGTTATCAGCGAGATAGCCTACTCTTCCTGCACGGGTGTCTTATATTTATAGAAAATTTATAATGAAGAACCCCGAATCAATAATAAATGAGAGAGTATATAAATTTAGGGCCTATTGAAAAATAAAAAGGAAAGTAGAGAAAATATTTTAATAAAAGAAGTGAGGGGGGTGGAAGGAATCGAACGCAAGGGGTGATGTATTCTATTTGCACCCCCGAGGGCTTCCACTCCTCTTTTGAGACCGACTCATGACCATAGTGGATAAAAGAGTTACTTGTCAACGACCATTTGTTACCATCCTCTTAGGCCTCGGGTATCGCCTAAGCTGTAAGCCACGGGGCGTTACTCTCACTGGTATATTACAGTGCTAAAGCCAACTATCAAAATATATATGGTGGTATCATTATCATCTATTTAACTACAACTTTTTTAGAAATATTATGAATTAAATATATAAATATGTATAACATGTAAAATGATCTAAATTTCTCCTTATTTACAATTATGTATGGAATTTTAATTTTTTTTTTTTTTTTTATAATTGACAATAATATGATTCTTAGGACGAGGGCTTTTCCCGATTGAAAAACAATAATCTTTCTCAGAGTTAATGTTTGCTGGTTCGGGTGATAAACAAATTAATGGAGGACATTTTAAAATTTTTAATAATAAAGAAAATGAAACGATAAAAATATTACTTCCAAATGATATCAAATTAAAATATAAACAAATGAAATGAATTGTTTTGTTGTTAAAAAAAAATAAAAGGATAATTGTGAATTAAAAAAAAATAATTTGGTATATTGCTATATACTGTCTCGAGATTTAGTCGGGATGCTAGGATAATTGCTGAAGGGAATTATCCAAAAATAAGTTAATTGATTAATTTATAATGAGTCCTGCAAAACTATTATTATAATTGAATTCTTTTTCAAAGGCTTAGTATGTGTTTACCAGTTACCAATTAAATATCTTCATATTTAAAAGATATTGTTACCATTAATTATATAACATAATAAGGGGTGGTATTGGGTAATATAATAGTATATAAACTATATCAAAGTATTTATTTACATTGATAAGATTTAAATTAAAATATTATTGAAATGATTCAGATAAATGGTTTCCATAAAAAGTCAGTAATTTAAGACTAATAAAGAGAACATAAAATGGGGTAGAAGATATATTTAATCAGGTGATAGTGTGACAGCCCCGAAACGTCGTTATTTGATGTAATAAATATATATAAAAACAATATTAAAATATGGAAAAAGACTTTCCTTCACTACATCACAACATAATAACTTTCTTTTATTATTATTAGTATTATTATTACAAATAAAGACGTCATCTCACAGATGGCTTGCGACTACTAATGCACAATTGGTCTTATTTTGCGTGATCCTTGCATGAATAATTTCGGGAAGAATTCTTGTATAATATTGGTTTTTAAAAGTTAAGTTCTCTAATAGACAAACGAAAGTACTCTGCGATAATTACAGAAAAAAACAAGACAAGAATAGAAGATAAGGAAATCTACATATAAAATAGAAAGGACTCCATATAAGGATTAGATGAGACAGAGTAATTGTCCCTTTGAAGACTACCTCCGCAGATGCTTCCTATTCAAGAACCTCAGTCACGTACTAGTTTATTCCAGTACTTAAAGGGTTAGTCCACTAATTACCTGCTGGGGATGTAGCTGCATTCCTCATCAAGGGATGAACCCTTGAGGACACAAGTCTCTTTTAAATGGTGAAGGGCAAGACCAGAAGTCAAAGGATATAACTAATATGAGATAGAAGATTCAGTAGTTTGAATATATGGCATATAGAATAGTTCAGAGCCCTATAGAAAAAAAAATGAAGCAATTTTTTATGGCCTGGTGGGCCTTACAGGGTTAATGTAAGAAGTACATTTTTTTTTTAACAATTGATTATGTGGGGGGTATAGTATCATACAAAAGGCACCCCTAACTATATACATACAATATTATAAATTTAAAAAAAAATTAAGATAGAATAAACAGATTAAAATAATAATTCTTAATAATAGATAGAAGTAGAGTTAATATAAAAAATATTGATACTTATTGTTTTAACAAAATAAACAATTGATTTCCAATGGGGAAAAAAAAGAAAGTGAATTAAAAAAAATAGATGAAGAGAAAACAAATTAAGATAAAATAAAATTTTAGAGTGATAAGCAGCTTGGGCTTCAGTCTTCGATTTGTGGTTGGATTTCCCAAGTTGTAGGTCACTGCTCCTTTAACTGTCGGTAACTGGGAGTGGAATTTCATGAACCTTTCTTTGATGTAATCCTTTATTGTCTCTATTCGTAATTCCTGATGTAATTGGCTGGTTAAATGAAGCAATGTTTCACTTTAAAATTAAAATCTACCTAATATTTCAGATTTAAATGTATTTGTTGTGAATTAAAACATAATCTATACTTTAACATAAGAAATTTATTTTCATCAATCAGCAATATCCTCTGGAAGCATTAAATTTTACTGGAGTCAGTTTTTATAATTGGGCGCCAAAACGCAAACAAAGTCAATTATTAATAAATTTATTTAAAATTTATATTTTTCGTCAGTCTCCATTTTGTTAGTATGTTTTTCTATGTTCTGCTCTCCTTCTACAACTTTATATGTAAGAAATATATTATACATTCTAGTTATTACTTTATGTGAAATGTGTTTTCAACCTGTAAATATATTCTTCCTTTAGTTAATTTTGAAATTCATTCATTGTTCTAGATTATCCAATTTTATTTTTCTCATTAACCATGTTAGAGGCAATAAAAATATAGAGATGAACAGACAGACTCAACAATGATGAGAAAAGCTACATACAGCAAACAGGAAAGCAGTAGCCGAAAACAGGTAGGCATGGAGAAGACTTGTTCGGGCGCCAAAGGTCTTCAACATACGTAGAAATATTCAAACCTCCTACCTGGTCATTTATGACATACTGGGGAGAGGAGTCATTCTAGAAGTACCAAACTATTTAAACCAGAGTGGGAGAGTCGAGTTTTGATTTAGGAAACCACCACCAATAAAAGTTAATCCGCCGAAGCCGGATCTGACCGGCGCGTTTGCAGTTATTAGATTGAAGCCTCAACCTTTTCAGCGACTACTGCCTTATTATATATAATTTTAAATATAAAATTCTGAGAAAATCAAACACTCTTAAAATTACATATTTCTTTTATTTGTGAATTTGATGACGTTTTGGCTTAATTCTTATACATTTTTTCGATGATCCTCTTTTACTTTGTTACATATTAATATATAATCCTTAGTAAGTAGTTTTTGCTATTATTTCGAATACTATAACTATGGAAAGGAAAGATAGTAATATTATAAAATAAAAGATCATAAAAAAAAAATCAGCAATTATTATAATAGAGTATAGCACAAATAAAACATATATGAGGTTTTAAGGGTGATTATCCCACAAGTTCCTATATAGAAGTATTAGCAGTTTTTAATAGGGTCCACATACCTGTCATTAACAGGGACATTTTTGAATTAAGGAGATTAATTCAAATACAAAAAAAATTAAAATAGTTTCTTGGCGGCTCAAATTTTGAAAAAGACAAAGCGAAAAAAATGATTTTGTAATGTACTATATCGTATGTAAATTTTTTTTGTAAGATTTAGATTGGTGAAATGAGTATTGTTATAACGAAATCCTAAATTTTAACCTGTTAGTGTATATCTATTATTTTAAAGATTTTGAATTTTATAATTAGGTTTAAAAATAAGAAAATTTATATTTTTTATATTTAAAATTTAATCTTGATATTGCAGACGTATAATTTTAAATGATACTTTATTACCTATGATTTACATAATTGAGATTTGTTGGTATTTACTGAGGAAGGAAGTTAATATACAAAAGTTTAGCATAGTTTTATCTCGGGTCAAGTTTAATATAGTTTATTCCCGAGATTAAATTTTATCACGCAGTCGGACCATTATTAGATTTATGAAAAAATAATAAAGGCTTTTTCTTATAAACATTATTGGTACTACAAGTCTCAACTTTACAGCTAAATTGATACTTATATCGATAAAAGTGCCTGGAAGTTGAGCAAAAAACACTTCTCGGCTTTTATGCCTCTCCAGCTGGGTGTTAGAAGTTTTCTCATTTCACCAAGCCAAAGAGAAAACGAATCGAACGGAGATTTTTTCTTCTTTTTTTTCAGTAATCATCAACTAGTTGGAAATTCTGTCGGGAAGGAGCAAAAGTTAGGAAGAAAGGTACGGAGAAAGGTTCCCGTCTAGAAGTGGAAATAAAAATATATTTGCAACAGTGCAGATCTCAGATAGGGTAGGAAAGATTCTCTTAGTTCGGTAGCTTTTAAGTTTTTAAATAGAGATATTCAGTTAATTTGAAAACGTTTTGATAACAATCTGCGTTAATTTTATCCCTACTATTTTGCAGCCTGTAAACGTTACTTTATAGTGAAATATTAAAAATTAAAATATTGGAAAATTTAATTTTATAATTGCTTGTACTATTGGAGTGTCATTACCAAGTTGTGTCTCACTATCAATTATCTAGAAAACATGTATATATTTTTTTTTCGTCCTAATGCTACACAAAGTTTTTTATCTCATGAAAGACAACTTAATTTGCTTCTGAATATCGATAAAATTTCTATAAATTGTTCTTATTACAATTAATAAAAAAATTTCAATGACAGTACCATTTTTTGAACCAAAACTTAATCCAAAATGTTGAGATAACCTCTTTTGTCTACTCCACTCATACATTGTTTAATTAAATATGATTGACGAAACAGTAATTTTTTTTTCCCCCGAAGAAATTCATCTATATCTGTTGTATCAGGGCGACACCATGGTGAATTGATGCAACTGTCACAATGTTACTACCGTGATATCTAACTAAGGATATCGACAAATTTATATCTGTTATTTTATTGTATTAAATTCTATTTTTCAAAAACATGAAAGTTTTATTTTACAGGAATTTCTGATACTAAAATAAGTTTTATAGAATTCCCTTCACCTTCTCCAGACCTAAATGAAGTTAAGTATTTTCGTTCTTTAGATACTAAATCTTCACTTTGCCATTTGCATTTGTTAGTTACTCTTCACCAGTTAAAGGTAATGTTTTTTTTTTTATCTAAAATTATATTATTTATATCTTTTATGTACTTCTATTATTTTTAGTTTAGTTTAGTTTTAAAATAAGTATATAGAATTTTTCAAAACATTGAAATAGTCTAAAGTTTTGACCAACACTATATGTATATAGAAGCTTAAAATTATACAGGTTTTGTATAAAGTATACTCCTTGAGCTGGCCGACCATACTACAACGGAAGTACTCGCGATTCCGGGACGGGGTAAAGCAATTTTAACTCCATCAAAAATGAGGAAACCATAAGAAAAGGAAATCAAAGATAAATGGTAAGCTTTGTGGAACGAAAGCCCAATGAGTAAACTAAAAATTATTTTTAAAAACGTCAAACCCTGTGGTACCTCCAGCCTGTAGTACTGATTAGGCTAAGAATCGGTCACACGAGGCTCACCCACTCCTATCTTATTTTGAAAAGAAGTACCTCCGAACTGCCAGTACAGTAACAACATTTTGACAATTAGTCATATTTCCCACGAATTCCCATATTTCACACCACACCTCAATAGCTTAGGATTATACCCGAATATTTCAAAAACCCTAAGAAATTATTATAAAATTAGTGTTTCAGTTTTTAAAATCAAAAGGTTTACTGACACAAATATAAAATCGAACAGACAAAAAAAAAAAATAAATAAAATTTTGAAAAAATAAATACCTTAATGCTCCCTATGTAACCCATCTAGCCCGAACCAGATATTACTCCTTCCATTATAAGCTCCCTAACCACTCAAACCCCCTAGTTTCTAACCTTGCATCCTCTTCCATTCCTGACAATCCTCCGAGGTGCCTGAAAAGAAGATAGCCACGAGACCAGCTAATGTAAAATGTCATTAGAGTAAAATGTCATCATGCTACCAATGGGTAGTTTCTCTACATGCCTGTAACACTCCAATTTAACTTAGATCAGATTTACGAAATGTATTATAATGTAAAGTTGTAAATAGCAATAAATAAATATTTAAAAAATTGAATTAATTGAAATAAATTAAGCAAATGTAAGAAAAATTAAATGAGGTGTAAATGGCGTTAATGACCAATGGTTTTTTACGTCATTAAACAGAAACAAACAAACAAGTATGCCTTCAACTTAAGGTCAGGCGTTAATTCATTTCAGAATGTTGGTTGGGTTCTTAAGAATGGACTCTATGAGAAAACTAATTGAGAAGGATTGACATGAATTGAAAGGAAAAAAAATTAACAGGCGGCTCTTGACTTTCTCACAATGCTCTATTTCGCACATTTTTAAAGATTCGACTGTTTAATACCCTGAGAGAGACATCTCATCCCAAATTTTACAATGTTTTTCGGATCAAGAGAACAAGACAGTTTCAGTCTTGCATTAGGACGTGCGTCAACTTGTTGAGAGGTTTGCTAAGTTATTTACTTAAGTTATAATATTACGCCCTAATTCATCGATACACATGAGTCAGAAAAGGAGAAACTGCAGTTTTGATACAATTAAAAGAAATTAAAGACTCTTTAAACTTCATACGATCGAGACAAAGATGGAATTAATTAATTAATTAAATGTTCTAAAAACAGGGATTCTTTAGTTTCAATCAGACGTTTGTACGGTTTAAACAAATGTGAGATATGTTCAATTTTGAAAAACAAGGGTGGAATGTTTTGCCCTAATGCCTAATCGTACATTTTTGTCAGTTGCTCCAGGGCGTAAGCCTTCCAAAAAACCAATTAACATTACTTCTTGGGGGAAACTAAGCTGCTAGTTGTAAAATTAAAACCAATGTTAGTTTACCAAGCAGAAAATACCAATGCATTGAAGGGAAAAAATAAACAATTGCTTCAGGTCATTTGGAAATCAATTAAAACGCCTGGATTCCTACGTTAGTATTTAAAGATTGGTTCACTCAGCATTTCGTGCCGACAGTGTTAACAACATTAAAAAAATAATAATTTATAATTTAAAGCATTATTAATCATAGATAATGCCAACAATAAGATGGTATTCAACTAACTCTTGACAAATAGATAAAAGAAACTTCATTATGTATACATATTGGGAGCGCGGTAGCCACGGGGTAAAGCGCGTGGCTACTAACTCCAACCACCCGAGTTCGAATCCGGCTAGGTAGAAAATTGTTTTCTGTTTTAATTTTGTTTTTATAAATGATAATGTACTAGACCTTAATATAACTTTATATTCAATTAATATACAAAATAATTAATTATTTGAGAAGGTCATTGATACTGAAAATGCGCCTTCAATAGACGTAATTACGACCTAAACTAATGCAAAGCATATAGGTATTGCGGTAGTGATTGATCAAAGCGCCGGAATTACAAATATAGATTATGGTAAGATTTTTTTTCAGTTTCTCTCTTTTTTTTTTTTATTTAAGTGTTTCGACCACTCGGGCCATTTACACAGAATTTACAAATTAGATTACAATTGGCATGTTCATACAGTTGAAATACAAATACAATTGAAATTACAAAGTGAGAAATTTACAATTACAATTACATATTAACAATTATAATTTTTATTTTATAAAGTTACAATTAGAATTGACGTAATGAGTAAATTACTGTTGTGGAGTCTTCTATGATCATTTCCCGTACAATGAAGAGAATCGGTGTGATTCATGAGAAATGCATTCAGTTGAGAATGTGCCTAACAGTGAGATCGTTTCAGCAGTAGCGGTGCATTTTCTTTTTTCATGAGATGTCAGTGGGTGAGTCGTGTACGGCCTATCCGAAGACGGGTTAATACATCTCTGTAGCAGACTCATGTTTCTGGTTGGACGGTTCACTGTATGTTGGACCATTCTTAAATTGTTGTTTCTGGTGATGAACCATTCTTCTTGCCGTCAATTTTCTTTGATTTTCATGTAGATGATGTTACGACTTGACCTGTATTTATAACTAGTCTCCCTTTTCTTTCCCGGCATCTCACAATGACCTGGCAGCCATAAAAACAAGACCCTAATCGGTCTTGGTAATAATATTAATCGGTGTGTTGAAGAGAGAGGAAAAAAAAAACCAAAAAACCGTGTGGAGCTGAGGTAAGATTTGATTAAATTTAATGGTAGAGCCTGGAACGATGTAGAAACTTATAAAGTCTATCTATGGTATGTTTGTTATCCTGCAAGATGGAATGGAGATCATCAGGTATATTATATAAAGTTTTGAGGGAGTTATAAGCTCGGCATTCTGTCAGAATGTGTTTGACTGTAATTTCTGTTCCGCAAGTTTGGCTTAATGGTGGAGGATCGCGGGCCATATGGTAACCGTGGGTCAGGTGCGTGTGACCTATTCGAAGGCGCGTCAAAATCATCTCCTCTTTGCGCACATCTCTTGTTGATGATATCCAAGGAGAGACATCCCTTTTAATTTCCCTAAATTTGTTATTGGAAACATTTTCCCACATTTGTCTCCATTTCAATTTAATCTTCTGCTTAATGAGACCAATGAAATCATTTACAGGCACTTCGCGATATGGAATTCCTTCAGCAATCGCCAGTTTCTCTTTATATTTTTCATCAGTATATTGAAAAAAATTATGCTATTGTAAATTTTTTCCTTTTTTTTTTTTTGTAGAGGGGAAGATTATGAGTGTCTGTTAAAAGAATTAACTCAATGAACTTTAAACAAGACTAATGTATTATTTAATTGTTTTATAGTTTATGTTCTAGTCCAGATGGAATTATCTGTACGTGATAATTAGGAAAAAAATCCTGGTGTTTTAGAAATTAAAACAGGAATTTTCTAGATCTGATAAAAAAAAACAAATTCGTGCTGTGGAGAAATATAATGGAAGAAACCATAATCAATTGTTAAATCACTGATTACCGAATTGATAGGCATGTGAAAAATTATTATTATTATTTTATTGCTAGCCATAATAAAAATATTTTAAAATTTTAAAGGTCTGGTTCATCATCCGAAATTATCATATTGATTTTTAACCTTTTATAAATACACCTGACCCATAATAAAAACATTTAACAATGTTAATTTTGATAATATTTGTTTTATTGGTTTATAAAAACTTTAATCTGTCATAATTTGATTAAGTAATTAATATTTTGACGCAGTTACCAACTAAGGTGAAAATTAAAAGGTCTCATTACCGAGTCGTCAGTATTTTTTATGTAGAAATTAAAACTTCCACTGGCGAAAAAATAGATTATTAATAGAAATAAAATATTGCGAAATTTTCTGAAAAATTATTATAAAACATTGAATACCAATTTTAAATCCTTATTTTATTTAAGCCGACTAGAATTTCCTATAAATGGCTGATTATAAACCAAAGAATCCCTAACTATATATCTACAAGAAGTAAACCTTGCCTTTAAAATTATTTTTTAGTTGTTGCAAAGTCTTATTTTTTTTTTAAATTTAAATATTAAGCTTCCACTACTGAAGGTGTCCCGCAGGATGAAAATTTGACTCTCTCATCATGATCATCATAGGGTGGTAAAATTTAGATAACCTACCTGTACGTTAGAAATTATCAAACAGAGGGTAATTAAAAAATAAAATAGTTATTTGCATGGATGTCAAATTGCTGCGCCTAAAAATCACTTCTAATGTTTAAACAATTAATTTCAAACTATCTCAACCCTCTACTATTTTCATATCAAAAGAACAAAAAGATGGTCTGATTGTGTAAACAGTGGACGGATCTCAGTTTTGTCTCTGTGAAGCGGGAACCTGAAAATTTATATCTGATTTTCCATTCGAAAGATCAAAGCTGGCAGTAATTTTCTGCTCGTAAGGACACGATTTCCCTCGTTTCTTAAATTGCTTTCTGAAAAGTTATTCTATTAATCGTATTAAAAAACCACTGAACGGACGGGCGGTGCCTACGGTGGAGTTTGTCATAAGTCAAAGGTTAAATTTATTTTTAAAATTTTCTATAAAAATAAAGGACTGTTAATGATAATTTAAAAAGATCCACAGTTGATAGAAATGAAAAGTAACATGATCAGAAATGAGATATACAATCCAATCTAGACTGAGAACAAATATGTACAAATACAACCCTCGAAGATCAGAGGTTTAATACATTGTAAAGAATTATTGTTTCTTGAAAAATAGTTTTGCGAGATTTGTTGATAATCACGCTGAAGCGCCAAGTTTTTTCCTAAATTATTACTAACCAATTTATAGGGGCTTGATGTGCCCTATAAGCTCCAAGAGTATTCCTGAACCTACAGTGTAGACACATGTTAAAAATAACAGAATATTAGCTATTAATTAGCTCCCACAGCCGGGATTTGAACCCGTAGAGTTAGAAATACAATGTTAAGGTACTCCAGTAGGACCGAATTATAAAGATAGTTATTTCATCTTAAAAACTTAAAAAATATATATATCAATGTACAAATGACTTTGAACTTAAATTTAGCAAGAAAAGATTTGAAAACAGAAGCAGATTTCACAAGACCTTGTTCGCTAAAATATTATCTGATTAAGAAAAAACTTTCCGAGGATTCGAATTTGTTCTTCTTCACAGAACAAAGAAAAGACATAAAGATTATATTGTGAATAAGAACCTTCCAAAAATTTTTCAAAATAACTTTTTTTAGCGTATTAAAAATTAAAAAAAGTTGTTATAATTGTTACAAATGAATGTAATATGAGCTGTTAAATGTTTAGATTGTCCTTGATAATGGTCGATTAGACCGAAACGTTGAACTATAAATATAATTAAGAGTGTTGAGACTAAAAAAGGAAACCATTCGATTTATTTAATAAAAAAAAAAATGATATTCGTAGACCTAACTGAACAAATAATTACCCTTAATGGGTAAAAAAACAAGACAAGTTAATTTGAAAAAAGGACAATGAGAAAACAATAAATAAATAAGATTGATACTGCATATAGAATTTATAACACAATGTCCTGCGGCAGTCAGTCTTCAGATTAATGTAACTGAGAGGGGAACTTCATGAGCCGTTTCTTGATGTAATCCTTTGTCGACTCCATTTGTAATTAAAACAACAATTTATTTACATCTAAAAAAATATATATAAATAATTTATTAGGTGGATGCTGACTTCGGCCAGTGAAAACATTTTTTGGTAGTGGGTTGCCGGTTTGCTGACAGTGTTGTTGAGAAAAATACTACGTTCTTCTTTTAATTCGACTGGAAAGAAGTAGTGGTTTGGAAGCATGCTTCGACGAGTTTTCCCTTACTGGATCCATAAGCCTCAAGCTTAACAAAAATCCTACTAAAGATTAATAATTAAGAATTTTAGTAGAACCGAGACTATTTTAAAATGGTTTTATAGTTTATGGATTTAACTTTCCCGAAAATCATAACAAAAATATCTAAATCATTAAGAGACGATTATTAAATTGCATTGGTAGAAATTGCGAAATAATTTAACCAAATGCTTGAGACATAAAATAGAATTATCTGTGAGCCTTAAAAAAAATATATATCTATTTATAATTATGTAAATAGTGGCTAAAAATTTGGTAATAATCAAACAAAATAATTGAGATTTAAAAAAGAATTATTTTTGAGCCTTAAAAAAATATATATTAATATAAACAGTGGCTAAAAATTTATTA
>NW_027112056.1:1547771-1564002 GCF_000696795.3 Halyomorpha halys
AAAAATTTGGTAATAATCAAACAAAATAATTGAAATTTAAAATAGAATTACTTTTGAGCCTTAAAAAAATATATATTAATATAAACAGTGGCTAAAAATTTGCTAATAATTTAACAAAATGCTTGATATTTTATTTAAAATAGAAATATCTGTGAGCCTTAAAAAAATATATCAATATATAATTATGTAAATAGTGGCTAAAAATTTGGTAATAATCAAACAAAATGCTTGATATTTAAAATTGATTTTTTTTTAGCTTTAAAAATAGATATACTAATATAAATAATGGCTAAAAATTTGGTAATAATTAAACAAAATGCTTGTGATTTAGAACAGAATTACTTGTATAAGCCCTAAAATTAAAAAACAATTATTAATGTAAATAGTGGCTAAAAATTTAATTTAAATGCAAATAGAGCACCGAACCTCGATGGGTTGTAGTAGTATGTATATTTATTTTAATTTTTTATAAATTAGACTACTTGACGTATAATATTATAACACAAATGTTAAGAATACAATATGTTTATGTTTTGACCATTGGGATCCTATGTTCTATTCTCAATCATTTGATTTTGGTGACACTTATACACTATTTCATAATCATTATTAAAATAATAAGTAAAAAAGAATACAAATAAATAAAATGAAAACTAAAATAATTTTTTTTCAATTAAATCTAATTGGTAAATACATTGAAAAATTTAAATAGTTACGTGTATAATTTTTTTAACTTTTAAAAAGTAAAAATAGAAATAAAATTCCGATTTTGAGGTAATTTACTTGAATTAATTATGGATTTTCAACTTATTTATTTTATGAAATAAACCAACTTGATTGCAAGAAAAAATATTTTATTTTGATTTTAATAAAATAATTAATAAGTTAATAATAAAATTCATTGTAATAATAATGAAAAGAGATTGAAGTTGATTCTTCATTTTCTTCCAAGTTTTTCCGAAATATTTTTATTTAGGCTTATGATGATAGTAAAACGAAAATATAACAAAGAATGCCGCAAAGAGGAGGAGAAAAAGTTGAACAAAGGGTATCAGTGTGAAGGTATCCATCCCCGTCTTTCAACTACCGCAACACGACTCAACACTCTTGGATTATGTTTGCGACGCAAAAAATAAGTAAATATTTTTTTATACTATTATTCTCTCAGTATGAACCTAACCTCTAGCTAGACAGAAGTATTATCTTTAATTATTGTTAACGAAATGCTCCCCTGTACACGTCTTCTACGTTATAAATAAGAACATTATCCTAAAGACGTAACGTCTAAAGATAAATTATCTAAATATAATAATCTAAAAACCACATAAAATATCAATATTATAAACAAATTATG
The DNA here is from genome assembly GCF_000696795.3 of Halyomorpha halys. Lineage (NCBI taxonomy): Eukaryota > Metazoa > Arthropoda > Insecta > Hemiptera > Pentatomidae > Halyomorpha > Halyomorpha halys. Next base: position 1,549,126 of record NW_027112056.1, read on the forward strand.
TAAAAAAAATCTATTATTCAGGTAATTATCAAACAACAGGCAACTTTCAACAAAAAACTGGGATTTTTTTTTTATATCTCCAAAAATCTAAAAATCTTCCCCTGTACATCTTAGCTAAAACTACTATCAAGCACAACTTTAAAACAAAGTTTACAAAAAATATTTAAATTTGAAAAAACTTTGTACCCACTACTGAGACAAAATAGAAACCACAAACAACAATTAATTACCTATTGCATCGGGAATTACAAATAGAGACAATAGAGGATTACATCAAAAAAAGGTTCATGAAGTTCCACTCCCAGTTACCTACAGTTAAAGGAGCAGTGACCTATAACTTGGGAAACCCAACCACAACCCGAAGACTGAAGGACATCCAGTAATCCTGTTATAAATTCTATGTTTATCAGTTCTGTTATTGTCACTCCAAAATTTTATATTATCTTTTTTTCTCTTCATCTTTTTTTTAAAATTTGCTTTAATCTTTTATTAAGAATTATTATTTTAATATATTTATTTTATCTTAATTTTTTGTTTTATTTATAACGCTGTTTATAGCTAGTGGCGGCTTTTATATGAGACTCTAAACCCCCCTCCCCCAATAATTGCTAAAAAAAAAAAAGATGTACCTCTTACGTTAACCATGTAAAGCCCACTAGGCCGATCTGGTACTAAATAAATAAATAAACAGTTAATTAACTTCTGTAAATTATATAAAGTTGAATCGTTGTCTAAATATTAATTAAAAAATACCTCTTTTTAAGGATGATGTTAACCCGGTTGGAGTGCCCTCCTATATTGTCCCCTAAGAGGCATCCTGTGAGTATTTACCTCATGGTTGAATATTTGTACTATTTTATTTAATTTAATTAGATGTGTTAATGGCAAAAATCTTTACGATTACTTCCAATGAAATTTGAAATTGAAATTGAAAATTATAAGTCCTCCATCAGGGGATGAAGAATCTGGATTTCGTAAGAGAACTAAGATCTTCTTGCATGTGATCATGATTTAAAAAAAAAGAAATGATGAAGAAAGGAAAGCACGTTAGCATTGTACTGGTAAGAGAAATGTTAAGACTAAGCCTTTGTGAGGCCAGAGCAAAACTTAATGATTAACAATCAATTTTGAGTAGTGATTATAAGTGATTTTCATTAAAATAATCAGAAAATGAGGTGGAATAACTATAAAATTTATCCTTGATGGTATAGAAGAATAAATTTACAAATAATACACTGTCTAGACGTACAATCAAAATATGGAAAGCACCAATAGCGTTATTAATTGTTTGGTCTGTCAATGTAGATTGTAGCGAGTTTACCTGAATGTTTTAACTAACTGTTGATTAAATGCGATTCACTAATACTATATATATATTAATTATATCTACAGAGTGTATATAAATCTTAATACCTAACTCCCTCTGTCAACAACACGAGAATGTATAAATATACGATTACAGGAAGAATAGTGCAGTCTGTTAGATACAACTGTGTGTTTTTTTGTCCCTAGTTTCCTTTTTTTAAATTCTTTTAACCCGCTAACTCGTAACTGGTGCCGAAACCCGGGACCGACGAATTACAGGAATTTTTTTTTCGGTCCTGTTTAGTCTATTTTTTTAAATTAATTTTTCTCTGCTCTCCGAGTTATGGCTACGAACAGTATATAGACGCCTTCAACTTGGGAAATCAGCCACCTCCGGCCGAGGGATGCGGTCACATGAAAACGAAAATAGTTAGCAGCTTATTGCCGAAGTTTCGCCCAACTTTATAGAGCTTCATCTGGGCTAAAAATATACAAAAAACAACTAAAAATATTTTGACATAATAAGACAAATACAAATATTATTATTAATTTTCGACTTTCATGAAATATTAACTTTACTCTCCGTTTTCAGTATGTTAAATTTTGTTTTCTCATTTCTATTTTTCTATTTTACGTATTATCACGTCTACTGTTCCTTTTAACCTAATAGTTTGCGTACATTTTTTATATTCTTATCATAGTCTATTTCATATTTATATAATTAGGTCCCATTCTTTATATGGTTTATACAGCTGACATCCCAACCCACCCTAACACATTCCTAACAACACACGCTGATGACACTTGTATACTTTCTGTAAACAACGACCCAACTAATGCATCACAAACACTACAGGCACACATAACATCTGTTGAAGAATGGTGTAAAAACTAGAGAATCAAAATAAATCCTGACAAATCCCACCTACAGTATCCTTTCTAAATACTCCACTAATAATCCTGTTGAACAGATTCGATGCTTAGGACTCCATCTTGACAAGAGACTTACTTGGAATCCATACAAAAGAAACTTCTCGTAGATTACGATTGCTACAACACTTACTTGACAAACGCTCTAAACTTCCCATTCACTACAAAAAATTAGTATACTCTACGATAATCAGACCAATTTGGACATATGGGATTGAGCTCTGGGGCTCCATCAAATTCTTCCCGCATCCAATCGTTACAATCCAAAATCTTACGTAAAATCCTTGATGCTCCTTATTACGTTACAAATAAACTCATTCACAAAGACCTTAACATCCCATTCGTTGCAGATTTGACCCAAAACAGATATGCTTCTTTTCATTCTAAACTCCTTAACCATCCTAACCGATTAATTCTTAATCTTTCATCCATAACAATCCCTGATAATCCTCCGAGGCGTCTGAAAAGAAGATGGCCCTGGGACCTTCTAATTTAAATTAATGTTTGAAGTACCACCCATGGGTGTTTCCTTCCCAAGATTTTCAAGTGTATATGAAACATACAACATATTTACCTATTGTATTATTTTGTACAGTTGTAAATTACATTAAATAAATTAAAAAAAATTATAATATTTTATTTGCTCTTTTCTTTCATTTTTATATTATATTTTCACTTATATTTACATAATTTTAATCCTACCTTAATTTATCTTTAGTATTTTCCCGATTATGTAAAAATATTTTTTGAATCTTTTTAGCCCTAAAGAAGCTCTACAAAGGGGAGCTTCATAGCTGTTAACTATTTTTGTTTTCTTGTGACCGCATCCCTCATCTTCTTCATAACACTAATAATTTAAATCTTGGAAACTAGTCAGCTATGTCCGGAATCAAGCGAGGGGGCAGAAATATAATCCGCTAATCAGGGACGGATGGGCCTAGTCCATGAGTGTAAATAAAGGGGTGGTGGGGGGAGGGGATGAAAAAAGGTAAAAGACGACCGCAGATTGGCGGAGAGAGGGGTGGTGGGGGGTGAAGGCTCAGTCAGTCGTTGGGTATCGTCGGGTGATGCGGTGTCGCGATGGGCCTGTGCCTTGTTCAGATCGCCCAGCTCGTCGTACTGCTTAGTCTGTCGACGACAGCCCCAGGTACATCCACAAATATTATGTCTAATGTATCCTCTATTTAATGAATAATAAGAATAAATTAATAAAAACCGAAAAATTACTATTAAAAAAAAATAAAAATTAAGGACACAGCCTATAGATATATATTTGTATTTAAATCCTCTCATTTATTAACTAATATTAAAATAAAAATAAAATTAGTTGAATTGTTAATAAATAAAAAAAATTTTAAAAACTATACTTTTTAAGAAAATATTTATTTATATATTATTTTTTAAATCCTGAAATTTTATTACTTTAGAATTTTTCAGAATTGTATGTATAAGAATTAATAACAATAAAAAAGTTGATAAAAGACTACATAATGTTAAAGTAAAAACTCAAATATAAAGCAAAATATTTTTTTAGAGAGGTGTATTCGTACATATGTATATGTTTATAATTAATATATCCTTTTTTTAATGAAAAATAGTAAGTTAATAAAAACAAAGAATAACTATTAAAACAAAAAAAAGGGAAAAAAATTCCATTACAAGGGTCATGAATTACATTTATTTATTTATTTCTTCAAATTTATTTACTAATATTAAATAAAAAAAATATAAAAAAATTGTTAATATTTAAATTGATAAAAATTAAGAATGACTACATAGTGTTAAAATAAAATAGAAAGGCAATTATACAGGTAAAATATATTTATATATTTTTCCTCTATTTTCTCTTCTAGAGATATGTACATACATATATGATCTTATATGTACATATTATATGCTCTCTTCAATGTATAATAAGAATAAATTAATAAAAAAAAAAGATCAATTATATAGACCAAGATATAATTTTTTACATATTTGTATTGAAATCACATTTATTTATACAAATTATATTAATATTACTAATAAGTGTATAAATTTATAATAAAAAAATATATATTTTTTAAGAAACTATTTTTTTATTTTTATGTGCATATTATTTGACTATTCGCTATAACGGTTAATGCCCTATATGAGTAAAAAAAATCCTCATTTTATGTTTTTTTAGACTTTATATTGTTTTTATAAGAATAACAAAAAAAAAAATACCTAATGTTAAAATAAAAACTTAAGTAATATATATTTTTCTATATTTCCTCTTGCAGATAAATGGACGTATATATGTACATTTATTTATTTAGAGTATCTTATCTTCAGTGAATCATTAGATTAAAGTTATAAAAATCGAAGGATAACTATTAAAAAAGAAAAAAAGGAAAAGTTATTACATAGCCCATAAAATAATTGTTTTGATGAATGATTAGGTTTGATGAATGACTTATCTATGAAAAAAAGTTCACAATAGATTTGTGAAAGTCCATAAGAAATTAAAAATTAATGGTATAATTAATAACAGAATTATATTTTAAAAAGTTGCAAAAACATTTCTGTACTACCTACATTTTGTTTATATAATAGAATATATTATAAATTTCAAGATTAAAATGATATATAATTACTAAATGTTATATAAAAAATATATTCTGATATAAGAAAAAATCGGAAAAAACAAATGCAATAATTTAAGGAATAACTATCATTTAAAAATTTATATTCTTTGTTCTAGGATTGATTAATAATTAAAAAAGTCAATAGAAATGATGAATAATGTTAAAAAAGAAAAATAACGTCCAGCAAAAACCATGTTTTTTTAGTAATAGGTTTCCTCTGTGTTCTTGTACATGTATGTGTAATAGTTTATTATATTTCCTCTAAAATGAATAAAAACTGAAGCTTAACTATAAAAAAAAATTCAGTCTCGTAGCTCAATTATTTGATAATATATTTATATCACCTCATTTATATACTAATACTTTCAAATGAAATAAAAAAATTACAAATACAAAAAAATCAAATACATAATTCAAGGATCTTTTATTTCTTTATATTTATTTTTATATCCATTGTAAGAATTAAAGTCTGACATAACTAAAAACGGAATAATAATTTTAAAAAACACGATTTAAGAACTAATTTCTTATTTAATATAATTTTGAATTTATACCATAAATATATAAAGAAAAAAAATACGAAACAAGTGTTGTAAAAAGTAATCAAAAATAATTTTTAATATATTTATGTCTTCTCGTATACGATAGTTGATAATTAAAAAATAATATTTGTAGAACTAAAAGTAAATAAGAAAATAATTAACTACCCGATTCCAGAACTTATTAATTTTTAGAATATTCTCGGTCAAAGGGTTACATACCGATAAAAAAAAAACACTGTAGCTGTTCAGCTGGTTATAAAAGAATCCAAAGAAAAAAAAAAAAAAGGAAAAAATGATAAATGTAAAGCTTGAAAAATAATATTTTTCATACTTATATATAGAGAGAGGTTATATTGTTTTACGTCGGATATTGTTAAATAAGGAATCGTGAAAAGTAAATTGAATAATTAAATAAAATCCACAGCTCATGCAAAAATTAATCATTTTTTAAAATTTTAATTCTTTGAATGAGGTTTATTTAAAATAAATATATGGATGAAAATGACGAATGATCACTGATTGTCGTAACTGAAAATTAAAAAATACTGGTAAAGAAATATATAGAGAAAAGTAGTGTATTTGGGTCAATAAACGATGAAATGAACCTTTTCATCGTCATGATGCCTTTTATAAATTTCTATATTTAATCAAAATTCAACTATAATTTTATCCGAATATTGTATATAGGATACATGGATACAGAGTAAATTCTGTGTTTTTATATCTATATACATTGTGTTTATCTATATAAATCTATTGTACTAACGAAAAAAAGTTAGGAGAAATAGATTTAAAATACAAGAATTATCTTAATGCAGTAAAATATCTCAAAAAATAAATAAAAATCAAGAAACTATTAATTTATTTTTTAATGATTTTATATATATATATATTGCTAGTCTCTTTAATATTATTTAAATCTATTTTAACTGAAATATAATTTTAATTATCATGGCTTATAAATGCCTAATTACTTAAGTTAATATATATATGGAGCAGAGTGGCTCAGTTGTAAGGCACTGTACCACTAACTCCTATGACCCGGGGTTCGGATCCTGTTGTGACAATTATTTTATTTGTTATTGTAGCTGTTAGTCAACCCTGTGGTACCACACCTATGGTCTAGTAATAGTACTTCCTTACAAGGTTCTGCAATCCTGCCCTTCATGGATTGTAGCGGTTCAGATTTGTATATATAATGGAATTTATGTACATATGTACTTATATTTTTTTATAATATATTTTCTGATTCTATTTCACAAGGATCAAAGTTAATAATAGTAACAATAGAAAAAATATGATAATCCAAAAATAGATGAAATAACTAGAAACATCTCAATGCTGTTTAATATAAAAAATAAATAAATATGTAATACCTTATTATGAACTAATTATTTTCTTTTGTTAATTCCAATCGTAATGAAGGTGATATTGAAATTATCAAATCATTAGTAATATATACACCATAAGATTACATACTAAAGTTATTAGAATTTGTATAATTTAATGAAAAATATTTGATAGTAATGAGTTATAAAATCGCTAAAGCAAAATAGATCCATTTTATCATTAGAATTCATAATTTGTATTTAAATGAACGTACGAAAATAAATTTGTGAGAATACTGATTTATTAAAGTTAAGTATAATATAAACTCTTTTCTGAGGTTAAAAAGATATATTTAGTTCTTAATCCAAAGATCTTCTTACGAAATTGAGGAAAATTAATGCGTGTAATAAAACAAGGTAATATGAAGAAGGAATGCAAAATTTATTATTATTTTTTTTTTACTATGGCATTGAATATTAAAAGTTAAAAATATATTCACAATTTTAATAATTAGGATAAGTTTATAAATAATCAACTCTAAAAAAATATACTCTAAAATTAATTATAATATGAAAATTTTAGAAAGATGCTAATTAAATCACATAAAGATTATATTTATTTTAATATAATAAAATTTATCATTTTGAAAATGTATTAGGTGTTATTAGTAAATAATATCTGTAACTTTTAAATTCTAGACATAATTGCTGGGTCAAGATAATTATGTAGTCTTTGACACATAAAAATTAACTATAACTTGGTTGTATATTACTTAATGTTATATTATATTTCTATTTATTATCTCCATTGTCCAGATTTATAAACAACGAAGGGATGAGCAAGGACGTCGCAAATCGTAACCTTTGACGAACAACGTTGATTATCAACGGACATGTTAATTGTCAGAAAGAAATGACAATACCCGCCAGTGGAAATACAAACATAAAATAATAACGAGAAATTCCCAAACACGTTTGGATATCATCTGACCCCAACATTTGATGTATTTGATAATATTGCTTATTTAATGATAATTTTTTTTTAATTTCACTTACTTATGCATAGAATATATAGTAAGGAATGTTATTCCTTGTAATGGATTCTGCTAAGTTTCGAATTCGAGTTTTCATAGGAAATAAATTTTTTGAGGTCCTCTTAGTCCAAATAACGTAGTATTGTAAAAAGGTGTATGTATGTTATCAGCTTAGCTCAAAAACCAAAAGTCGTTCGAAACTGTACTCACATAAAAAGGGCATATGCATAGGATGTGACAGCCACGTTTTCAATAAGAATTTTTAACTGGAAGTGGCACTTGATAGATTCGATTTTTCACATTTTTTTGGAGAACATTTTTTTTTTATTTATTTAAAAAAAACATCGGATATAGTCAGACTAGATGACAATATCTATTAGTCAGTAGCGAAATAATACATAAAATGATAGTCATAAGTAAAAAATAAATATTACAGTTTTGTATTACAGCGTTGTGGAAACTGTACTATTTTTTAAGCTAGATAAGTACAATATGAATTGATCTCAAGTGATACAACTAATAATATAATTAATAACTACTAAAATGAAAATAAATTAAAAAATAAAAATAAAATAATAATTATTAAATAAATTAATAATAATAGTAACTAAAAGGATTTTGAAGTGAATAATTAAGCTGCAAATTTACAATTAGTGAATTAATATTATAATAAGAATAAAACAAGATGATAGAGAATATTATAAAAATGAAGATTGAATAATATATATTACTAAGCACACACATACATTGCTAATATAATAAATAAATCATGCGGAATTAAGAAAAATACAGGCAGATATCGTCATTTGGTGAATCAAAATCAATTATTGGGAGTCATAGAAGTAAGAAAAGTGTTGAATAAACCTCTAATTGGAATAAAGTTCTAAAAGTTTTGAATAAACTTGGATTTTCAATGTACAATTAATCGGTCTTTAATTTTAAAAGGTCAAATTTTTATTTTATCTCCTTAATTATGTTATTTTTTCTTGCTTATTCAATTACCTTTGTATACATTTTATTTTCCACTTCATTTATTAATTTTATTCTGTAAAATTATTTACTTTATGTCATTCTGTTTATATTTTATTTTTTGTATCTATTGGTTGTGATTTTATTCTTTGTTGTTAGCCCTGATGAAGGCTAGAACTTCTGGCCGAAACGTTGGCACTGTTCAATAAGTTATTTCAACTTATTTGTGTTATATTTTGACTGCATCCTATCTTCTCCTCATATGATTCTTCCACGTTCAACTATCTCTGATCATTATAAACGGTCTTTGATGTCAGCTAAGTTGTATCCACGTTGAAATAGTAAAAAAGAAAAAAAAGTCATTTTAGGCTTTTTAAAATGACTTTTTTTTCTTTCTTTTTTTATGACACTTCCCCAAAAGTACCTTTAATTTCGTTTATTTGAAAAATAATCTATTATCATTGATAGAAATAATAAACACAGATAAATACACAAGATTAAAGAATTTTATGAATAAATAAAGGAGAAAAATAGAGTCCGATTCGAACGGTAAAAGGTGAGAAAGCCCAATCTTTCTCGATTGCATTGCGACTTTGTTATTTTTTTAAACTATTGTTTTATTAGCAGGAATAAAATTTATATACTTTATTCCCACCTCCAGATTTCTTTTTTCTTAAATTTTTATTTATTTATTTAATGTTATTTACAACTCTACAAGTAATCAATACAATAAGTAAATATGTTGTATGTTTCATTTACACTTGAAAATCTTGGGAAGGAACTACCCATTGGTGGTACTTCAAGCATTAATTTAAATTAGAAGGTCCCGTGGCCATCTTCTTTTCAGACGCCTCGGAGGGTTATCAAGGATTGTTAAGGATGAAAGATTAAGAATTAATGGGTTAGGATGGGTAAGGAGTTTAGAATGAAAAGACGCGTATCTATTTTGGGCCAAATCAGCAACGAATGGGATGTTAAGGTCTTTGTGGATGAGTTTATGTGTAACGTAATAAGGAGCATCAAGGATTTTACGTAGGTTTTTGGATTGTAAGGATTGGATGCGGGAGGAATTTGATGGCTTGATAGAATCCCTAAAGCTCAATTTCCATATGTCCAAATTGGTCTGATTGTCGTAGTGTATACTATTTTTTTTTTGTAGTTAATGGTAAGTTTAGAGCGTTTGTTAAGTAAGATACCCTTAAATACGAAGTTTTATAGCGACTGAAAAATGAAAAAAAAAAATGTTCATAATTTGGTCATCCTGGTTTTTCGATTTTTTGTTTTGAAAAATCACCAAAAGTGATAACTTCACCACGAACCCACCAACACATGGGGACAGACTGTACCAAGTTTTTATTGCATCAGGTACATTTTGGTATTGTGTTTCGTCATATTGTGTTTCATTCTATCGTATAAACACTGCCATATCTAGATCAACGTTGTACCGTTTCTCTCATTAGGCCGTATACCGTGCGAAGGACCTTCCTACAATATTCATGTTGTTACTCGATGTGACAATGGATCCCAGATATTTAAAGTTCTCTTCTCTGTCAAAAACTTTGCAAATCATAAGTGAATGTACTTAATAAATAGGTGAAAGGATTTATAAAATCAGCACCTAAATAAATAAATTTAAATTGATTAAAAGATATACATGAAGTATATAAGGATATACAGATTCACACTTGACTAGCACATGCAAATCAATTCACATTATAGTGCTACTTCTTTATAAAACCAATAATTAATTTATATATGACAATAGAATTTACATACACGTCAAAACCTTCATTTATATGGATATATTCTCTGTCCAATAATGAAGTAACAAAAAAAAATTATTATTCCAGACTGAATTCTAATTTTTAAATGCTTTCATTAAATTTACGAAGATTTCGTTATTGATAATGGAATTGAGTTGTCCTTCATTGAGTGTTGAAATTAAATGAATGAATGTCAGTTGTTATTAGCTTAAAATCTATTTAAAACCTTACAGTAGAAGAGAAATTTTCACCATGATATAATATTTATGTCATGATTGTATTTCTTGGCATATAAAAATATTTTATTTATATAACGAAACAATTTGAATATGCAAAACATTAAATTATTCATGTTTCTACTAATGAAGTACCATGGGAGTGTTGGTCAAATCACTTATTTTTGGATGAGATATGAATAACATAAAATATTCATTTTTTTTTCACAATAAAGATTGAACAGAGTGATTTTAACGGAATCCATAAATTAAAGATAGTATATTATTATTATAAAATACCGTAAAATTAAAAGATAGTTTAAATAAAGTCATATAAATAATAATTAATTTTATATTTTGGAGTGGGAAAATTGTTTTTTTATATATATTTTACTATACTCGGATAAAAAGAAAACAAAAAACTACTTAACACTTTACTTTTACGTATTGCCATTTCGAATAACAGTTTATGTATACTATATAAACTTATAAGGAGGCAGTTAGAATCGATTTTTTTTATAAAGCTTTATACAATACGATAAATTTAAGTAATTCAGAAAATGAAATTCTTTTATTTATAATTTGTATACTATCTATTTAAATGTACAACTAAAATGTTTTTTAAATTGTGTTACTGAACCAAATAAAAAAATAAATGTTACTTTACAAAATAACTATGATATTTCGTTTTTTTCTTTGTACTTTAGTGTATATTTACTATTTTCAGATATCATATTTCGTATATGCATATTTGTCTTTGATATGGTTCTCAAACAAACTACCTTTATACTTTAAATGTTTTTAAGTATATTAATTTTAAGTACATTTGTCTTCATTTGACTACTAAAAACATATTAAACTGTTATTTTTTTTATCCTAATAAAAGAAACCGAAGTAGATATAATAAAATTCACCCTGCAATGTTCTTCTTCAGTGCTGCTACGATGATGGAAGAAGCAGTCTGAGCGAGGTCGAAAAACCGTTGAGCCTTGGCACTGAAAGCGTTGACCCCAATTTGATCTGCATAGGCTGTTTACATTGCCTATTGATACCTGAAGGAGACTACTAGCGTCGTAAAAACGACGAACAGTAGAGACTTCAGTAACTCCGCCGGTCGTATGGACCTGAGGTGAGCAGTCCTTGCCATCTCGTACGACGAATGATCTTCGAAATGACCTTCTAATTAGTCGGCATAGAGCGGCGGGATACTTCTCCTATAGTCGGCGGAGTAAGAGCGGATGGAATGCGCTATGAAGGCTTGGCTGCAATCTAAGGAATTGAAGGCAGTTGTTTGATTCTTTTTCATTATCTCTATAGTAAGTGCTTGAAGCCTCGCTTGATAACGTTCATAGGCAACACCTCATTGACAACCAGGCTGTAAGGTTATCTAGTTATTAACTATGGTTAAATAAGTAAGTATTTAATTTATTTCCATGCAGGTAATAATGTATAATGCCTAAGTCTCCTAAAAAGCGTACTAGGTGGATTTGGAATTGTTCCGCAAGTTCCAAACCAGAGGCGTCGTACATCGAAGTCTTTTTCTCCGAAGGTTTCGCAAAATTTTTCTTTTAGGAAAGGGATGAATTTTTAATAAATTATTTTTTTTTCCACCTTTCGACTCCACCCGCCTGTTCGTGGTCATTATTCTATCGCACTAGACTTTAACCTCTGGTCTTAGGGAACGCGTCAGTCTGATCTCATCAAAGCAGGTGCACTCTTCTCGTTTCTCTAAATAACTGTATAAATTCATGTTTGACTCTGTTGTGCCAGCCTGGTATTAGGTGGAAATTGTTACATCATTTTCCATGGGCGGGTGAGTAAAGAGTCTATAATCTTTGCAACATTTGCTAGTAGAGGATCCAATTTCTCTGTTATCTCCAGAGGGTCCTAAGAATCCATTCAGGATTGCATAACAATAAATAATTAAAGGTTTAATTCAATAAATTAAATTTATAACTGAATGGTAGATTTTTTTATGGTAAATTGTTTTTCTACCATTATATGAAATAACCGAACAACCTCGGTTCAGAACTCAACCATTACACCGGAAGAACCTTTATTAAACTATTTATAGAAATTTGATTAAACAAAGAAAAAGTAGTTGAGTAAATTATTCTTATAAGTAATTAACTTGTATTTTTTCATATTAATCATCAAAGAATATATTTACTTTTTACAGTATAATATATGTTCTTTTTTTAAATAACGAACGGATGCATTTCCTTAATTAGTTCATTTATATATATTTTAAATACAATTTCAGAGAAAGCCGTTCAGAGTATTTCCCAATTAATGTAAGCCGAAGTAATTATTTGCCTGCATGTAATTATTAATAATATGATTCATAAAATTAATATATTTCTCTATATAGTACAGAGATACATACACGTATTTGTATTATTGTCACATGTCTTTATCGTTAATTTAATCCACATTTTATATTGCTAATTGTTATGTTTGGGGGGAAATGGAAAATAAATACAAATACGATCCGTTATAAAGTAATGAAATTCTGTAGGTTCTCATTTCATGTCATAGATACTGTCGGATTTAAGTAATCCGATTTTTCCATTCTTTTTTTGGATTTATATAAAGTCAGGGTCGGGGGTCTCATTTTCTGATGCCCCCCCCCCTTGCCGCGAACACCGGAAGACCCCGAAGACGCTGAAATAGTTTGCTTTCAAATTTAACTGAGCTTGCCATATGAGCCTTTTAGGTGACAGGACGCCTAATTATATAAAACATTCGTAGTATATTCAACAATGATCTTACTACAATTTAACATTAAATAAGTGCTTCAGAGCAGAATTTAAAGTTTAGTAAACTGCAATATTTTTATATTTCTGTAATAGTTTTACAATATTATTAAAATTACTTTTCTGAAAAAATTTAAAATTTTAGTTAATTTGTGTATTTCCACAGTGAATAATTTAGAAATATTTGTTCTGAAAGCGGCGAGGAATAATGTCAACTTAATTTTTTTTTTTAAATTTATATTGATATTTATTATTATTGTATTAAAAATTTATAAAAACAGTTAATTTGATGTTAGTTATACCATAGCATGATAAGACATGTGTAGAATCTACACATTGATAGAACTTCAATAGCACTTCTACAGAAGATCTCGAAGCCATCTTCTTTTCAGACGCCTAGGAGGATCATCAGGTAATGAAGGAGAAGCCAGGCTAAAAACAAGTGTGTTTGGATGGTTGAGAAGTTTATCATGGAAGGATTGATATCTGGTTTAGGCTAAATCGGCATTACATGGAACATTGAGGTCCTTATAAATCACTTGATATGTAACCAAGTAAGGAGCATTAAGGATTTTGGATTGTAAGGATTGGATAAGAGAGGAGTTTGATGCTTAAGTAGAGCCCTAAGTCCAGATAGATCTTATTATGACATTAAATGAATCTTTTGTAATTAATTAAAGGTTTAGACACTTTGTCTAGTAAGTATTGTAATAGTCCAGATCGACATTTCAGTCTTGTATGATGATTCAAAATTAGTCGTTTGTCCAGATGTAGTCCTAGAGGAATAAGTGGGATATTATTTACGGATGCTGTGGGGCAGGAAGTCATGGAATGGGCAAATGAGATTTGGTGGGATCTATTGGATTTTTCTTTTACCCTTCAGTTTTGACACAGCTCTTCAATCCAGGATATAGGATGCAATGGAAGGATCATTACTCACATACAATATACACGTTTTTAAACTTTTTTTTTTAAATATTTATTTATTGCTATTTACAACTGTTCATTATAATACATTTAGTAAATCTGATCTAAGTTAAATTGGAGTGTTACAGGCGTGTAGAGAAACTACCCATTGGTAGCACTCTAATGACATTTAACATTAGCTAGTCTCGTGGCCATCTTCTTTTCAGGCGCCTCAGAGGATTGTCAGGAATGGAAGAGGATGCAAGATTAGAAACTAGGGGGTTTGAGAAGTTAGAGAGTTTATAATGGAAGGAGTGATATCTGGTTCGGGCTAGATCGTTTACATAGGGAACATTAAGGTCTTTATGTATGATTTTATTTGTGAGAAAGTAAGGAGCATTGAGGTTTTTACAGAGGATTTTGGATGTAAGGATTGAATACGAGAGGAATTCGAAGGTTTAGTGGAGCCCCAAAGCTCAACTCCATATGTCCAGATTGGGCTTATTACAGTCATGTAGAT
>NW_027112056.1:1564052-1592951 GCF_000696795.3 Halyomorpha halys
TTTCAGTCTTGTGTGAGGATTCCAGGTTAATCGTTTGTCCAAATGTAGTCCAAGGTAGGGGATCTGTTCGACAGGGGTAAGAGTAACATCATTAAATGAAATTGTAGGGCAGTAAGTAGGTTCACGACAAAGGGTAAAGGTGATTTGATGGGATTAGTTGGAATTTATCTTAATCCTCCAGTTACGACACCATTCGAGGTCTATGATTTGGGGTTGGAGATTTTGGGATACGATTATTGTTTTAAACTTAAGTATAAAATTTCCACATTACAATATTTCTTGAAATCATAAATCTTTAGTGATTACTTAAGTCCATCTTTCTTCTTCTATTCTACTTCTATTCTAGAAGTAGAATTTGGTGGAGATAAAAGTTGAAAAACTTTTCACGTTCTAGTTCGATATCCTTGTGGATTCCTTTGTTACAAAACTCGTGGCATTGTTAGGAAAATGCCATAATCAGACGGGAAATCGTTAAGGAACAAAGGAATCTAGGATATTATGTTAACACCCTCCATTTTTTTATAAATGGTTTTTTAAACATGAACCAATGGCGGGAGAGGTTTCTTTGGTCAAACATGAGTCAGTTGTCGGACTCAATTTTTTTTTTTTACAATTTATCGTAGCATCAGGGGTATAAGGGAAAAATTAGATGGAGCACTTTCAGTTGACAGTTTAGTTTTTAAAAATGTGAAAATTCTTGCAAGAAATATTGGTTTTGGGATTTAAAGTTGGCCAATTTATTTTTCTTCAACATAACGAGCAACCATAAATTGAACCTCAGACGATAATTTGCTTTTTAAGTTGAATGCTTTGCTTATTAACACCTCAAAGGGCCCATTCAAAGATTTTATTTATGTTCGGGGAGAGGGGGTAGGAACTTTTAAGAAGATTATACCGGGAGCTGGAAGTTTGTACACAGAACGAGCTTATTAGCGTATACTTTACGACTCAAGTGTTCCCCGTTTCAACAATGAGAACTCAAGTGAAAACGTTTTACCCTACGTCATCCTTTGTGTGAGTTTAATAATTAAAATTAATTGTAAGGTATAATTACTTATATCATTTATTTGATAGGCTTTGGACGATGTTTAGGGAAATTCTGGTCCATTCTTGATGTAAAACGTGATTTATTACTTTTTGAGACGTGATTTTTTACTCCATGTTGGTCATGGAAGTGGTAGGGGATCAAGTTTTCATTACACTAGACTACCACGAATTAAAAGTCAAACACCCTAGGCCAGATTCGAATCGGCGCCGCTGCAATTATGCTGAAGTCTTTTACGGCGAAGCCTTAACTCTCTTGGCTATGAAGAGTCCACGATATATAACTTTTAAGCCTTTCATTAGACAAGTTATTATATATATATTTTTATAAATTCTTTCTACATAATTCTTATTTATCTATAAACCCCTATGTTGTTCGGATGTGTGTGTTTTATTTTTTTTCCTAAAAAAAAAAAAAAAAAAAAATAACGATTAGTAAGGTAGATTATAGAAAAACAGTACGAGTGGCAGACAAAAAATATATTAAAATAATAAAAGAAAAACTATTTATTGTTAAACCACGTTTCTCCCCAATTTTCGGGGTTAGTCAGGGTTGTGAGATTAAACAAAGATGTCAACTCTTGTTGAAAAAAGTTGACATCTTTGTTTCAATCTGACAGCCCTGCAAAGTGAGGCGAAACGTTAACCAACAATAAATAGTATTTCTTTTATGAGGTGTAGATATTTAATATGAGATTAATAAGTGAAAAAGATAGCCCGAGGTGCGGTCAGAAAAAAAACAAATAAATAAAAAATTTATTTGTTCGAACGTTTTGACCTGAGTTTCAGGTCATCAGGGCTATAAAACAAAAAGAGATAACAACCATTTATTAGTTTTATGTTTCTCTGAATTATAGTTGTTACTTTTTTTTTTTTGTTTTTCAGCCCTAAAACTCAGGCCGAAACGTCGACAGGAATAAATAATTTTTTGTTTATTTGTGTTAGACCGCACCCCCCCCCCTCCTCCCCTCTGACCATCTTCTCCACTTTTTCTTTTTACTATTTTGATACCTTTATTGACCGCCACCCGGACTATCTGCCTGCAATTTACTTCATATGGTCAACTTTTTACTGGTTAATATTCTTCCAAGATTAGTAAGGTATAATAGAATTTCAATAATTTTTAGGCAAAATAATTAATATTTTTTAATTTAATTAATAATGAATTAGATCTACTTATATTTTCTTCGCTTAAAATTACCTCTCTAATGATAAGACAATGAGGTCCGATTATCAACAGCCTGCAACGTTTAAAAAAATCGTTATGAATTTCTCATTCATTACTATTATTTTTTCATAAAACGGTTTTTCCACTTAAGTGCATTTTCACGCCGTTTTTTAATGGTTGATCTGATAAGATTCGCGTGTTATCGAGCATTTAACGGCCTTCTTATTATTCAGATGTTTAGGCTTCATTATTAGGACTATATGCCTTTTTATTGCTGTCCCATATTTGTAAGAACTCAATTTATTTTTTAGTATTATGTTTTCTAGAAGACATTTTAAAGTATTTTATTAAACTTGCAATGACTTTAGCGCTTCGAATACCGCTTGCTTCACAATTTTGTAGCCACTTGCCGGTGCTTGGCTTCTTGAAAGAATGCTTTGTCAAGCCCCTTCTGCCTGGCTTATAATTATGATCGATCCCGTTGGGGTCTCTTCTTCTGTCGGCCGGACATCCGTCATCAACGGATATTGTCCCATTCCTCGAATTCCTCGAATTCTTTCGGAGGACCTATACTAAGCTTCACATACAGGACACTAAGTATTTAACAAAATATTTAGATCCGTAATGTAAATATATTTAGAATCTGATTATTAATATATAGAGAAGTATTGATATAAAAATCGTAAATTCTTGGTGTAATGTTACAGAGATAAGTATTACAAATATAGATCTCATCGTTAGTAACTTCTATATTTTTAATAAAATTTATATGTTTAAAGGATAATTAGCATTTTCTTTATTTCGTTTTAATTGGACTTAAGAAAATACAACTCTAATAATTTTTTACCTCTTTCTAGTACTCCATTTTTTTTTTATTTTATTCATTTAAAAAATTACATCCAATATGATCTGAGCAGATGACAAGATCTATCGGTTGGTGCTAAAATAACACATACAAATGATAGACATAAGTAAAATGTAAATATTACCGTTTAGACTATTATTAGTGTTGGAGGCTATACAATTTTTAAGCTAGATAAGTACAATATGAATTGATCTAAAGTGATACAATTAATATTTTAATAATATTAATAAATATATTAATTAATAAATTAATAATTTAACGAAAAAAAGGAAAAAATAAAATGATAATTATTAAAAAAAAAATAAAATAAAAATTATTTTTGCCATGTTTTAACTCTTTAATTAAGGTAATGCCTTAGCATCTAGAGGAGAAGAACTAACTGTTTGTAGCGACTGCTCATTAAATATCTCATTATCTAAAAGCCAAGTGGTTAAGGTGGGGGGACATATGGCTCGAAGCAATCCATCTGGACGCCTCCACATAACAATGAATAACAGTGTAGTTAGAAAGAGACCTAAAACCTAATTGATAGACAGAATCAACAACGATGCGAAATAGCTACATGCAACAAACTGGAAAGCAGTATCCCATGACAGGCAGGCGTAGAAAAGGTTCGGGGGCCAAATCTCAACAATTTCTGTAGAGCTGACTTAAAAAAAAAAAAAAAAAGATAATGATGCACATAATAATTCATCTTTAATTTATTCTTTATTTCATGATTAAAATTGGTTGGATTAGCTCCTAAAGGTTGTTTAAGAAAATATAGATCATTTTCGGTTTTACCATAAGAAATAACAGGAACATCAGCTAAATCCATCAAAGAAAGTTTTTGTGTTATTGAATTATTCTAATTTTATATTCCTAGTAGAAATAGAACGTCGGTAAAAAAGTTCCACTTTAAAAGATATTAAAACATAGAATTAAAGAAAAGTATAATATCAGGTAATGAAGGAGAAGCCAGGTTAGAAACAAGTGTGTTTGGGTGGTTGGGAAGTTTATCATAGAAGGATTGATATCTAGTTCTGGCCAAATCGCCAAATATGGAGCATTCAGGTCCTGATGGATGACTTGATTTGTGACAAAGTAAGGAGCATTAATGATTTTGGACTGTAAGGGTTGGATACGAGAGGGATTCGATAATTCTTTGGAGCCCCAAAGCTCAACTTCGTATATCCAGATAGGTCATATTACAGTCATCTAGATCAATCTGTAGTAATGGATTGGAAGTATAAACGTTGGAAGTCTTTTCAGTCTTATATGAAGATTCCATGTCAGTCGTTTATCTAGTGTGTAACGTGTTCGACAGAAATGAGTGGGGTATTAGTAAAGGAGATAATAGTTAAAATTAAAATATATTAGATTAATGATATATTATATGATTGTTTGAGAGTGGTTTATTTCATTATTAACATAAAAAAAAATTTGATCCATATTACTTTCAACTTTTATTCTCAAAAAACTCTCCAAAGTTTTGGCCCTCAGGCCATTTTCAAGGAAACAACCTATAAAAATTTTTGTTTTTATGATAATTACATTATTTCTTTTCTTTTTTTTTAAAATATTATTTGTAGGCTAATTGCCCATGCCACATCTTTAAAATAAATCAAATATTAAAATAAAATCATAACTTCAAAAATTGTTTTCTAAATTGATTACTTACATAACTTTTTATGTCTTACATTTAAAAACTTTTTATACAAATAATCTTCTCTTTTTCACTTATAATCATCATTTATAACAGAACCTTCCTTCAACAGGTTAGGACTCCGTTATCACCTCATCATTAAAAATAATTTTTTTTTTATTATATTTAATACAATTTAATTAACATTCAATTTTAATTCATTAGTTTATAACTTTAACATTTCTTAAATCCATAATTACTATATTCTTATTATATATGTATTTTTTTATCATACATGTATCCCCCTCTCTATTTTATTTTTTCACATATTTACTCACCAATACATGCTTTTATACACATATATTGTAATCTGTACAATTTAAGGATTTGAATATTTATCTATTTACCAACTTTTTTTATAATAATTACATATTTATTTTGCTCAAAGTTTAAGAATAATGGTGGTTTAGTCCTTTAGGATCTGAATTGAAATTTATCGTATAATTTATATTTTCTGAGATGTAAATTGATTCTGATATATTTTTTTAAATTAAAGGATGATAGTTCGGGTTCTTCCTTTACAGTCCTACCATAGTTTACATTTTATTTTATGTATGTACTCTTAACTCAAGTTTTTATATCTTGTTATTAGCCCTGAAATGTGGGACAACACGTTGGTGCTTAATAAATGGTTTTGTACTATTTCAGTTCCTTTTTTACCGCACCTAAACTATATTTCTTTAATAATTAATACATTTTAATTTTAACTATTAAAACTCCTCGTTTATAAGATTTTAGATAATAATAAAAAATCAATACAATTTTTAGTAGGAATAAATGATATAAAAGAATACACTGGGTTAAAAGACTCTGCAAGGCGGTATAAGGTACGTAGATTCTCTCTTCTGAGATTAATTAAGCGTTATGATTCCATCCATATATTAGATTCTAGGATCCATGGGAGAGAACGTGGAAGTAGCGGGTAGTATTCCAGGTGTTGATAGGGTTCAGCCAGCCGAAACGACCGCAGCTAAGCACACAGAAGGCTAACTCGCAATCAGGATACCCTAGAACCTTCGAACCCTAAAACCTCCGAATACCTAAACCCTAGAACCTTCGAACCCAATTATGAGCAGCTGTTAAGATCATCATAAAATAGAGGCAATTTCCGCAGTTCTACCCGACGCTTTTCCCCTCCTGAAAAACGACACCATGGCGATACTGTTGGAAAGCCTTGCCCAGTTGTGAAATATTAATACAAGTGGCCCCCCCGAGTCTAATTCTGAGGATGCCTTCCCAGCCAACTCTATTAATAGTGGAACGCTTAGTATCAAACTTTGAAGACTTACTCCCTCCACCCACCGGTTGGTAATTGACAGTGTAACACATCTCCTGATTCTGGGGAGAAATTAATCCACTTTACGGAATCATTTAATATATAACATCCTTTAAAACCACGAGTATTGCATATTGTATTAAACATATTCAAAAACTTTGAAGGTAATGTAAATTTATTATCAAAGTTTCTGAATAGCTAATTATCAATGTAATAAATTAATTTAATTAAGAGATGCTTAAAGATAAGATCAAAAAAATAAAAAAAATTGTTCAGAAATAAATTGGTAAATAACGAAAACAAACCTATTTCAGCGTTTTTCAAATTCACATAAATGCGCAATATAGATAGCACATCCCATACCAGCAGTCTAAAATACACTAACCAAATATGAAGTGTACATCTTTAGATTACAGTCAACCGGTACTATTTTTGAAAATTATTTTATTTAATTTGTTAACATGGATAAAAAAAATGTAGTAGTTATATTCTTTACAGTCATGTACTTAATAATATTCTGAGCACTTCATTGAAAACACGAAAATATCAATTCATAATCGGCTTTGGAGATCACGCGAATATCATTATTTTTGGCCTCTCTCTTGTTTTTGTTTTTCCTTTCTTTCCATTTTTCTCTTATTATCTTTGTGTGCCTTCTTCTTTATCTTTGTACACGCGACTCCCTTTTTCGAATTTCTCTTTCCCACAAGAACCTTGATTTCTTTCAGTCTTTTCCTAAATCTTTCTCCGTTCAGACAGTACTGGTCCGTTATTTCTAGTCTGTCCGTTTTTTCTTTTATCTGCTCCTTTTATGATATTGTTAAAAATTAGTTTTGGGTCGGGTTACCCCCGTCTGCACACCTCTGCCGCGGTATTTTACATCTGTTCTCCCGCGTCCATTTATAAGTTTTATCAATCGGTAATTTATGATTAAGTATTGTCATAATTTTAATTATGACAGTCTAAAAAAAGTGGATATAAATAAATAATACATTATAGTTTAAAAAAATAAATATTGTGGTGTGAGTTGGTGAGGAAAGGAAGATAAAGCCGTTAAAAAGATAAAATTCTCTTAAAAATTAATGATATAAAATATTTATAATCTTTAAATTTCTTTCTTGTGACTGGCGATTTTTTACTAATTAATTAAAAAACACTATCCAAATTATAGTCTCAAAACATTTATTTCATTTACACGTCCAACGTTTCGGCCAATTCGGCCATCTTCAGGGACAATCTATTACAAAAAGTTTCCATTATTTGTATGATCCTACAATCAATTCAATTATTTAACATTATTATTTATAATTTACCTTACCTTAATTTACTATGAGACATATCATTTAACTATTTTAAAACAACTCCATACAGGCTATTCTGCCCAGGTCAAAACATTTATATCTATGAACAACATTAAAACCATTAGGTAAACTTATTTTTTGTTAATCAGTATATCTCACATTTGTTTAATTACCTAATATGTCAAAAATACATTAAAAATCACAGTCAAATTATTTCTCTTTTACCACTCTTTATACACTTTTATTATAACCTCACTTGTAACCTACCTTTACTCAGTTTAAGCATTTAAAAAATTATTTATCATAATTACATTTTTGTCACTATTTTCTCTTTATTACATTAGTAAAATTCCTATCAAGGCTAACTTTAATTATCCATATATAAATTATGCTATATTATTTATAAGTTAATCTTAATTAATATCTCTGCATAATGTTGATTTAAAGATATAAAATATTTTAAAGTATAATTAATTTTAAAAAAATGAAGGAAAAATCAAATTAAAAGGATTTATTACAAATTTAAAAAATAAATAAAATACAATTTCTTAGAATGGTATTAATTGACTAGTAAGGTTTGTTAGTTGAGTGAAATGGTAACTCCATCTCGTTTACATATCTTCCCTACATGAAAAATGTGGATTAAATTAATCGATTTCTAATGTTTTAGCAGCATCCATCTCATATAAAAATTGAAAATGGAATAATTACTTTTATAAAGTAAATATTATTAAATTAATTTAATTTAAATAAAAGAAAATCCCATTTTCTCAGTCATGACGACTAAAGTTTATTATGTTTTTTATTTCTCTGAGAAAAACCTGTTAAGTGGAAGCTATTAGAACTAAGTTCATTTTTATAATTTCATAACGACATTCAACCTCTCTACCTTTGCCGAGTTATAAGTTCTAAGTATACGACTTTTCCTCTGGAGTTTTCCGTGTCACAATTTCAAAGTTAATGAAAATTTAAACTTTACTGCTATAATGAAACACCAATAAAGTCCAACTTCTTAATTAGCGTTTTTGGTCGTTAATAAGACTTCCTATTAGGTACTTTCCCGCCTCTTTGTGATGTTAAATCGCATTCTGCATTTCATGTGGCTTGTTGATCACAGGCCTTGCGTGATTCCTTTGTCCTGGATATTCTTCCAGATCGGGAATCTTTGAAGGATTTTTTTTTTATTCTTCCCCTCCAAGAGACAATGCAATTAAAACTCATTGAATATCTTCACAGATCTCTTCCCTCTTCTTATCTTTACCTTTCCATTCTTTAAACTAATTAGAACTTTTCTCTCTCCGGGCCCTCTGATGATGAAGAATAAGAAGATTGTCTTAGCTGACAAAAGTTTTTTAACTCTTTTTCTTTTCTAAGTGTTTTTTCTTTTCTTTTTTTTTTTTCGAACTTAGTCTTATCGTTTCGTTCCTCTTCGAAGAACTGAATGAGAAGCAAATAAACCCCATAATCCTTCCAGTTAATCTTAAAGAAATCGGGGCGTATTAACTTCTTATAATTGTTAAGATAGACTGAAATGAAAAAGAATATTTCTTAAAGAGCAGAATAATTTTATTCTGTGCTAATATAAAAATTTCTTTTATTGCCTCGTAATAATCTTGTACATTTCTCGAAATTCAGATAATTTACCGTCTAATATTTTTTAACAACTCTTATTCACTCCATTCCAAAGAAAAATACGATGATAAGAAAACGTCATTGCCTTGTTGAATGTACAGGATGTTTCAGGGTAAACTAAAAATATGAATTAAGGATCTAAAACAAGCAACGAATTCTCTATTACGATGTGTCCTTTATTGCTTGGTTTAGGAGATATTCATATTTAAAGATTTTCATTGTTATAAATTATTAAGTTGTATAGTTCGTGTGAAGGTCAATAAAGGTATCCAAATAGTAAAAGAAAACTATTTAATGTTAACCAATGCTTGGCCATACTCTACAAGGCTTCGTCAGGGCTTAATGAAAAATAAAATAAAAACATAATAAGAATTGACAGAATATTAAAATAAATATACAGAGAAAATGCGAAAATATTTTTTTAAAAAATCGAATATTTGTTTTATTTATAAATTATATAAAGAATTAAAATTTGTACCACTAGAAACCATGGAGGGTTAAGGGTACTTCGTGTAACAGTACTGTTACTATACCAACGGTTGTGCAAGGAAGTGGTTTGGTCAAAATCATGCTCGACCTCCAGATTTTTACCAAATTAAGGGCACCCAATTTATGAGGCTAGGTGGACCCATGGCTCCAGAACCGACAGGGTTGACTCACGGCTATTTTAAAACAATTTTCTGTTATAAAGGACCCAGGTCCTTGGAGTTAGTAGCATCGTGCCTTACACCAGTACATATTTTATAAAAGAAATAATTTAAGGATAAATATAGGAACTTGGAACTAGTTACAGAAAGATGCTGCCAGGTGTGATGGAATTCTAAATACAAAACTGGAGTAATAAATCGTAGAATCTTTTATTAACAATAAATAGTTTTCTTTTACTATTTTGATACCTTTATGGACCTCCAACCAGACTATCTTCCTACTATCTACTTCATACGGATTATGACACTAATCTTCGTAGGGGTAGTAGTTTTTTGATATTCACATATGAATATAAATTTGGCAAATGGAAATTTGTCCGAACAACTATAAATCAATTTGTTTTAGCAAAACTCATGAAAACTACTATTCCTAGGAAGGTAAAGGTCATAAACTACTTTACAGTACATTAAACTATCTTTAATTTTAATGCTAATAGACATCTGTACGTCACATAGTTCCTGAGATATAGATTTATCAAAATAAATTAACTAACTACTGATATTTCAGTACATTTTTATGAAATGTTGCTTTTTAAAAGGATATATCTCGAGAACTATTGGACGTAAATTGCTCTATTAGGGCTAATATTTCATCAAATTTACTCTTCTTTAAATAATGTTCTTTTTAGATTTTCTAGTGTTGTTAGTAGTTTTTATGATATAGAGCTCTGAATGAAAAATTATTGTTTTTTTTTTAAGATTTTGAAACAGCCGCCATTTTTTATTTCCCCTACCTATACTTGGCAGACTCATTAGATTTGACTAGTAATTATACATCGTTTTCATTAAAGTAATAAAAAATTGGGGTGAGATAACTGCCTTTTTTTCTTCCCGGCTCTTCTACCCTAATTCGCCTCTAAGAGGTTTAGAATGCTTAAAATTCCTGTTTAGTCCTCTTTATATTTAATAATTACAATAATATAATAGTTCAAAATATTTAAATATATAACCGTGTCATAATATATACGAATGATAGATCAATGAGAACCTGAAATTTGTCCATTTGACTATTTCGAATTCCCTTTTATGAACTCACAAAAGCCACTTCAAATGGATCGAAGATTGTCAGGGTTTTTTCCCTATTAACCTTAAATGTTTTCGCAGTGATCTGTATCTGGTGTAATTCGATTGAAGGTCCAACTGGAAAACGTTAGAGCAGTTCTCGAACAAATTAAAGTTCAAATGAAAAGCGATTTTTCACTCGTTGCTTCGACTGATTTTGAAGTGTGGAGGCTTTTTCATGCCTGTTTTTTTTTATCTTCATATATGTTTATTCCTAAAATACGCTGACGTATTTTTTTTTATATATTTACTTAATTTAATTATTGGTCTAATTTTTTTCCCACCAGACAGGCATTTTTAAATTTTGAATTGTTCAGTTTATCTCACTTTTATTCTATACAAAGCAAAATAAATTATTTATAACGCAAATTTCGTAGAAAGTTCTAGCCTGTTAAATATTCTTGCACAACCATCTTGGTATTTTTGTGCAAATATGTGAAAGCTACTTTTGTTAAATTCAAAAATATGAAAGGTTATGATTTTATTTTTACTATGTTTTTCAAAAATTTTATTATTTCATTTTATTTTATTTTTTTCAAAAAATGTTATTTAAAAAGAAATTTTAGCTTCACTTTATTTATTACATAATGTATAGAATTTTCTCAAAATTTGAGGTGGTTAAAGTTTTGACTGGCTGTGTATTTATATTTAAAAAAAATAAAAATATTTAAAAAGAACTAATTCTTTTTTTTTTAGAGTTTGGTACAGCGATTACAAACATACTTTTTATTTTTCCTCTGACTTAATTTTAAAGCAATACTTTTTATTTTTCCTCTGACTTAATTTTAAAGCAATACTTTTTATTTTTCCTCTGACTTAATTTTAAAGCAATATGGTCGATTTTTCTGTTGAAGTCTTTTGAAGAAAAAAAGCCATTTCATCCTAATTTTTTATTAATGCAATGAAAACTATCTACTGTTATTAGCCAATGTGAATCACTCTGCCAACCATTGGGGAAATAAAAATTGACTGCCATTCCGAAGCTACAACAAATACATTTTTTATCTATTTTCAATTAAAAAGAATATATACATTATTTACTTTTTAGTGAGTGGTTCATTTTTCACCTAGACACTAAATATTGAAGCATTTTCACCCCTGACAGGCATTTTTAAATGCAAGCCCTCCGAAGTTTATTGGTATACTTTATACTAGAAAATTTTTCATTCGACAATCCATATACTTTAAACTATCCAAATTATTAGTTTTTTTAATTTTTTTTTTTTTTTTTGCACCTATAAATGTACTTTCCAACCAGCAAATGAGATGTTCTATCCATGCATGGCATGAGGGAGATATCACCAAAAACACTAAATAACTTCATAGCACAATATATATAGTTGAGTAAATTCTCTTAAAGTCCTATAGTTTCTGAACTTTCAAAAATTTTGTCGGGATAACTAGAAATCACCATTTTGTGAATTTATTTGCACAAATATCATAAAACTACTACTCTTACGGAAATGAAAATTGTAAGCTATTTTATAGTAATTGTACACTCATCTAGCATTAATTAGAGTGCTAGAATACATCTGTCATCTTTCGTCTAATGGTTTCTAAGATTTTTTAATAAATCAAATATTTTATCTGAATAACTAGATATCAATATTTTGTATATACTACAACACCTACGAAAATAAATATCATAAAATATTTTATAATACTTTATAAGTAGTTTTAACTTTAATGCTAATTGTCATCTGTACGTTTTATTATTTCAGAGATGTTGTTATAACGAAATAAATTCAGTTGTTAAAAAAAAATTTTTTTTTAGAAACTATATATATTTTTCATTAAAGTAATCAAACATTGGGGGAAGTTTTATTTTCTATATATTTAATGCAATTGCATTAATAACTTACATGATATTACATAAATATACATTACATCCAGTAGATGTGCTAATAGTTCTATTACTGGATTTATTACCCCTGGCTTACAGTGTATATGTTTCCCTAATACAGTATTATCTTATGTTTTAATAAATTTTATTTGAAAACGGTTTTTATTTTTGTTTTATTGATTTCATAATGTATCGAATTTTCTTAAAAATTGAGGAGACCTTAAACTAATGACCGATAGTGTAATTATTTGAATGAATAAAAATAAAAATATTTGAATAGAATTTTTTGGCTTTAGTACAATGATTCTAACGTTTCATTTTTTTCTTTTATCTTAATTTTGAAGCAATATGGCTAATGTCGACTTTATAAACGAATCTAAAAATGGTCCGAATTTAAAAATAAATGTCTTGGGATAATTCTTAAGGGTTAAAAATAACCTTCCCTTGGAATATTTTAACTCCCTTTTAATTTTTTTTCTCTATTGTCCAATGAATTTACAAACATGATTGGTCCCTTCAAAATCCGCTTTCTAAAATCTTAAGATTCTACAAAAATGGTTGGTTATTTCAAATCCCCACTCTTAGCCTATAATAGCCATCTCTCACTCTGCTTTCTCTCATATAGTCCATGTATGTTCATTCATTATCTTTCTGTTACCAATGGATATCAAATAACTAAAGTAATCTTTTGGTTCTCATTTTGTAAGAAATATATTTCAATATCGATGTAATATTTTGTTTGATAATAGAAGTAAATTAACTTCTATTCTAATATAAAATATAATAAGTGGTTAAGTACGTTAATTCGCGGACGGTACATTGAAAGATTATTTCAGTGAATTATTAAAATAATATAAATTTAATAATTCTTTAACTGGAAGAGTCTTATGGAATTAAAATGGATTTAGTGAATGACACAATTTCTTCCTTATTAAACTATAATAGTTTATTTCATATCATCAGCAACGTTTCCATTGTGATAACAACCATATAGACTATAAAATAATTTTCTCCTACCTCCTTTATCACAAAGATGAACAATAAAAGCTAAAATTAACAATTTTTCAAAAACCATTTCTATTCTATTTATTATATAACATTATTTTCTTTTATAATTATAAACACTTTGACTAAATTAAATTATACATTATATAAAAAACCACATTATAATTAAAACGCCAATTTATTTAACAACAAAGATGAACAATAAAAGCTAAAATTAACAATTTTTCAAATACCATTTCTATTTTATTTATTATATAACATTATTTACTTTTATAATTGTAAACCCTTTGACTAAATTAAATTCTACATTATATAAAAAACCACATTATAATTAAAACGCTAATTTATTTATAATATCCATATAATGTGTGCCTAATGTTTTTGTATCAGTTTTATAATTGATTGCTTTGTCAATGTTTTTTGTAATGTGTACTGATTCAATTATTTTTCTATTCCTACCGTTCTGGACTATATCTAAAATTTCTGGATTATTAAAATCCAGATGTTTGTATTTAATACTATGTTGTGCCAATGCTATAGTTTTGATATTTTTTATATTTTTACAATTAGTCTTATGTTGATCAATTCTTGTTTTTAATTTTTTAGATGTTTCACCTATATATAAACCATCACAATTCTGGCAATTTACCTTATAAACAACATTTAATTTATCTTTAAAGTCCACTTTGTCTTTCATATTATCCAGATAACTACCCAATTTATTATTATTATATAATCCAAACTTCAAATTATGTTCATATTCTATAAATTTCTTTTTGATTTTATCTGTTAATCCTGGAATATAGTTTAATTTAAAGTATGACAATCATTAAAACTAACTATTTCTTTTTCCATTCTATTATGTAAGCTATCATTATTTGTTTTATTATTTTGTATATTTTTATTTTTATAAAAATCCGTGATTATGCTTTGATTAGGTTTTTTTATTTTACTCACAATTTTGCTGTTATCAATATTGTTATTTTCTCCCCTATTACCATCTATATTTTTTTCTTTTTCTATATAACCACCATTATTATTAGCTGTGCGATTGTTAATAATACCATGCCATAACTTATTTATTAATTTTTTTGGATAAAAATTTTCAATAAGTATATTATAGATTTGTGTCTTTATATCTTTTAAAAAAACTTCGTCTGTTAATACTAATAATAGTGTTGTTATAAGCACATGTTTATGGTTTTGTTGAATTTGTTTTTTAGCAGCCTGAAGATGGGGGAAATCTTCCGAAACGTTGCTGATGATATGAAATAAACTATTATAGTTTAATAAGGAAGAAATTGTGTCATTCACTAAATCCATTTTAAAATAATATAATTTCATACCATAGTTGTATAAATATCTTTTTATCAATTTCAGAGCGTTGTTGAAATTTAAAACAAATATAATAATTTTATTAATATGGTTATATCCACACAGTAACTTGTTTGTGAGATTGTTATATGATCGCGAAATGTTTTTGCATATTTCTTTTATAACTTACAAATAAATATTTATAGTTGAATCAAAACAATTCGCTGGGCATGTATAATGGATTAAATAAATAAAAACCTATACAAGATGTAATCGATAGGGAAGGGTGAATTGAAATCCACACCTGGTTCCCTGTGGAATTCAGCCGACCGATTCGGCCACTGGCGGATTCCTTTGGGATCTCTACTGATTTTAACACACGATACAATAAAAAAATTGAAATTCCGTGGTCGGTCTGTTGGTGTATGTATTTTACTGTTATATACTTCCGTTGAGAACCATTTAGAACAAATTTCCTCTAGGAATTAAAAAAAAAAATTCTTCGGGTAAAGAAGTTGAGAAACTGCGTGATGCATTTTTGATTTGATGATTTGGCCTTTTTGAATTGGAGTAATACTACACTCTAATACAGGAAATTTCTGTTGGTAAAATATATTTCGACACCCTGCGAAGGGATTTTGCTTAAGTTTTTTTTTTTTATTAAGGGTATACTTCCAAATTACCTTACTTATCCAAATTAGTTGTATGATATAGTAAAAAAAAAAATTATGTTTAGGAATGAAACATTATTCAAAATTATTATTTATTACCTTATTTTTTATTTAACCTCTGTTTGGCCAGGGCACTACTATTTTCTTAGCATAGTGACAAAAGGTTTTCATTCAGTGGAACCCACAAGAAATAAAAGTCGACCCCTCCAGGCCGGATTCGAACTAGGGCCGTAACAGTAACGAGGTTTTTTTTAAAGGAGACTTTAATTTCAATTAACTGTCCCAGCAACATACGGCCCTATTATTTATTAACCTACAAATCAAGATGCTACAGCCATCTATGTGTAATCCAGTTAACCAATAAAGGTCCTGCAACCTAGTTGAACAAATTCCAAAGACAGATGTAAGCTTAGTATCGGATAATTTCTATATGTAAATAAAAAAGACATCATTAGTAAGAAAATTCAATTCAGCATCACTGAGATGAGTATGAAAATCAAGGAAAAAACCTAGTAAAATATTTAATTCACATTTCATCGAAAACTTCACTCACCAGTTAATCTTCTAAATTTAAATTGTATTCTTTGTCAACATTAAGTTAACGTATCCAATGGTAAAAGTTTTACTAACCACTTGTTAACAAGATTGTTTTTATGTTTTTTATTTATTTTCTTTTTTTAAATTTTTTTTTTAATTGTTATATTTTTTATTTATTTATTAATATTATTTATTTTTTTTTTACTTTTATCATGCCATAGGCGTTGATGATCAGAGGGTTTTACGCCTTTGAGCAACAACCAACAACAACAAGATTGTACACTGTATTATCATGACCTCAATATTCATTTTTTTTTTTTACTGTATTGTCAAGTATAGGTTATATATATTTTTACTCTAGTATCTTCATAGGCAGAGATTATCAAAATCAAACAATTAATTTCATATTGTTTTAAAAATAAGAATAATTAAATAAATTAATAACTTTAAGTTATTTTTTTAATTGAATAAATTAACAACTTACGCATTAGGGCTAATCATTGAAATATTTTAAAATTATTCAAAACGTAAAAATTGATAAAATGGTAGCTATTTGAGAAGAATGTCTGAAGTTGGGTAGTATTGGGGGGGGGGGGAGACAAAAATGCTACGTCCAGGGAGGCTAGGCTAAAGGAATTTTAGACATTTTAATCCAGACTGAAACAGAAGGCAGTCAGTGATAGGCTCATATTCTTCCCCTACCCCTATGACACGCCCCTGGTCTATCATAAGACCACCTTTTTGGCTTCACTTTTCTAGTGAGGTATTTCCATTTTATTCTTCTATATTGTAATAATGAAATGATATAAAATAATACACATGACAAGCTTAATAAATATGTTTCACTTATTTATTTCAATTGAATTTCGTTTCATGATGATAATAATTTAATCATTTTAAAAAGTTTATGTGAATTATTCTCACTTTGTTGGTATAAGAACAAATCTGATGTCGCATACACTTAATTTATTTCATACGAACTAACTTATTTGTACAGAATAAATATATCTTTCTTTATTCACAAGTATTGAATATACTTTATTTATTTAAAACACTAAATTTATTTAATCCATTCTCTCAACTATTTATATATTTTTTATTCATTATTATATCCAGTTTTCCATTAGGCTATAATAGGTATTAAGTATATTGTTAGCTGCAAATACTTTTTGTGTGATACATAGATATGATTTGAATTTCCTCCTCCTTTTTACATATTTATGGTTTTAAACACAGTAGGAAAAAAATCCTAATAAAAAATAATTTTAAAAAACATTAAAAAAAGGAATAAACTATTTTTATTCGTTTTTATCAAGAATTCATAAAGTATTCATCTATTTTTCTTAAATTATCCATCAACAATAATAATAGGATGTATCAAGATTTATTTTTTTAACTATTACAGGTGGTTATGCCTACGTCGAATCTTTAAAAGCAATATTGTCTATCAAGCGGTGTGACAAACGTATACAAACGTACTTCAATTTTTTGTTTTGATAAATTCTTAAAATAATTGCAATCTACTTTCGAAAATTATACTTTTATATGAATCAATCTAATTTAGTCTATTTGTTATCAATCATTAGCAAAAACTACCTTCACATGGCTAGGACTCAACTAACAAATATTTCTAGTGCTTAATATAATATATTATATTACTTATTTTAGTCTTTTTCGGTTAAAATGATTTTTAAAATAATCAAATTTAATTATTTATTTATGTTTTTTTTTTTATCATTTCAAATAAAATATGTTCAAGAGTGATTTTTATTGAGTATATATTTTTTTCCTCTTTATTTGAAATAAATCACGGAATAAAATAACAAGGATGTTGAGAATTCCGTATCACTTTTTTCCTGTTCCCAAATACTTATTTAAAGCTTGCAATATTGGAATTTTTTTTCTACACCTTTTAAAAGCCTATATAAGCCTATTATGATAAAATAAAAGGCATTATTAAATATAGCGTTATTTTTTTAAATATTAAATTTATTTATAATTATGCTTCTCATTTCTCTTTGTTAAATGAAGCGTTATTTTTTAAAATATTAATATTAATTATTATTACAGTTCTCACAAAGCTAATGGTTTCCCCTTTTATGTTTTAATATTGTCAAAGCTGTTTCGTCATTTTCATTATTGCCATTTCTTATTAAAGTCTCAATGAATATTTATTAAAATTACAACTTTTAAATCGCCATAGAATAAAATATAAATTTAAAATTAGTTTCTCCCACCAGATACCTATACTAATACCAGATATATTTATAAACAACATACATACTTCTAAATCAGACAACAGCGTTCAAGTATGTTTAATTCATGGGATGTGCTTAATTATAGTTTTTTTAGTCTTACCAGGGTAGGATAAATCTTAAAAAGTATGTATTGAAGGATTTAAGGTTCATATTCTTCGGAACTTTTTTTAATTAAAGAAAAACTTAAAATTGTCTCCAATTTTTATTTAGAGTTCCACATCCATAAAATTTCCTATAATACGTAAAAAACGCAATATAACTTTTAAAACAATTTTTTTCCCTAAAATATGAGCCCTAATAGTTTCCGATATACGGTTTTCCGAAAAGCGGCATTTTTTAAAATTTTAAAATTAATATTTTGTACATTTATTTGGGCATATATCATAAAACTAACTACTGTTTTATGATGAGAGTAGTACAAAAACTAATATTTCATCTAACTTGCGACTCCTAAAAATGATTATGAATTATTTAATGGTGCAGCATTTGGCAAATTAAAGAAAATCCTAATTTCATATGAGTGAAAATCGATAAGGTATGAAAAATTAAAAAAAAAAAAATTGTTATGTTTTTATTGTAATGTTTTCCCATAACCGTGATTGGCAGTCATACATTTTTTTACCCCTCAACTATGTATATTGTTCAGTAAAGTAAGAAAAAATTCGATGAAATAATATGATTTTTTTTTTATGGGGCTCTTAGACTTCACAGCCTTTATGATGAGTCTAGATCAGGTCATTCTTCATAGAGTTTTTACAGTTTCGGCTGGTCGCTAAATATTATCATAATTTTTAATCTTAATTAGTTTCGAAAGTATTATATTATTAAAAGTATTATATTACTAAATAATTAAAGTATGATATTAATTAAAACTTAAAGTTCCATAAAAATCAGTAAAAGATGAACCTGTTTAAATATAATCTTTACAATTTCTTATTATTATATATACTTGGTTACTATTGTTAAAATAAATAAATTTTATCCAATTTTAGTCTCAAAACAATTTTTATTTCTTTATAAGTACAAAGTTTCGTCCAATTCAGCCATCCTCAAGGGCAATCTATCACAAACAGCTTTTATTATATCTATGATCTTCAATAATTTTAAACAAATAACAATATTATTAATAAATTATTATACCCGCATGCATCCAACTCCTCTTCAGCCAACGCCGAGTTACGTCAGGAATATACATGCGTTAGTATTAATAATATTGTTATTTGTTAAAAATTGTGGAAGTGGAGGTGAACTATATTGAAGTGGGTGGACTTACTCTATGATTTCCTTCTTCTTTCCGCATTCCTATGCCTCTCTCTCCTCTGCTTCGAGGAACAACTCCAAGAATTCTACACACTCATGGTGGATTTTCCTGATGAGTGAACAAAGAAGAAATAACAATATTATTAATAAATTATCATATGTTAATACTATTATAGAACCAAATCATTTAAAAAAACAACTTTATGTAGGTTATTCTGCCCATTAATTAATATCTGTCCACCAATTACCCTATGAAACATTAAAACATTAGGGAACGCACTCTCACCTGATCAGAAAACTGCCACCTCCAACGTGCAAATATTGTCAGTCCATTCTTACGATTAGGCATATTTTTGGAGAGTGTACTCACTATTTGCCAATAATAAATAGGATAGGACTGACCCCAAATTTATCCGAAGCTCTCACAGATGAGGAAGTTAAAATTACACGAATGTTTGAATTTTTAAAAGCACATCGCCTTCTTTATAAATTATAACTCCGCTTAGATTTTTATTTTTTTATGTTTTTTACTTATTTTATTTTTTTTTAAATTTTAATATTTTTTATTTATTTATTTTTTTTTTTACTTTTATCATGCCATAGGCGTTGATGACCAGAGGGTTTTACGCCTTTAAGCAACAATCAACAACAACAACAACATTAGGGAATCATTTAATTATGTTTGTAGGCAGTTCTTAGATCGTCTAATTGTCTAATTTGTAAACTTTTCACATTAAATTAAAAATTAAAACTTTTAATTTTCAAGTCTTCAAGTCACAGTCAACCTTCTCCATTATAATTTATCGCAATAATATTTATAACCTTCTACAGACTCAGGTCAGGTATTTAATTAATTTATTTAAACCATGTTTTGGTTAAATTTCTTCTTTATTTTATTATTTTCAAACCTGTTTAATTTAAATATAAATTTATAATTTTGTCTAACAAAGGTTCAGTGTATATAAAATTCCTTTTTTTTTTTTTTTTTCTCTCAGAAAAAGTTAATTCTTCTAAATATTTCACTATTTTCCATATTCTGAATTCCCTTGAAGGATCATGAGTAAGGCAGCAGAGAACAAATTTACTAAATTAAAACGAAGAAGGAGTGTTTTCACTGAAATGAAATTTAACACAACCTAGAAGCAAGCTATAAAAAAACACACCTAAATTGAATTTTTTATTTATTTAATTCGTGTTGTCGAGGAATTCATCAAGTTTTCATAAATGTTTGATCCTTGATATTTCTTGTTTATATAGAGTTTTTCTTTTTCATAAAAATCAGCTCCTTCTTTTAGCTTTCCTTAATATCGGAATAAAGGAAAAACATGCATTTATGCCCCTACATATTTTATAAACCGGTATGAATATAAACATTCTCCGGGGCGTTCCAGTCTGGGCAATAAACTCCACCTTAGAACATCAACTGCAGGTGTCACAGGAATATTACCAAGTACTAAAAGACTGCAAAAAAAAAAAGTATTTTGAATTCTTTAAATTTTACTAATTAGTATTTGTAATTTGTATAGATTGGATATTGTTCGTTTGTGATGAAAGTTTATTATATATTATATGTAATTGTGAAATCTGGTAGCAATAGCTTCATTAAAGAAAAAAAAAATACGAGTTGATGCTTGGTAGTTCATAAATAAGTAGGATAGGAATGGTACAACTGCAACAGTGCGTAAGTTGGTTGAAATAATTAATTGCGTAAAAAAAAACGCATGAGTCCGCTTTGCCAGTTTACAGCTATGACTGTATTTACTGTGTTGGTAGAACCGTTACAATAGGTATGGGATTATGATTGACAGTAAAAATAATGACAGTGAACCTGACTTTATCCATCTTACCTTGTGATTGATTTTTGTAAAAATCGATTTTATTATTTTAGCTGCACCTATCAGCGATTTTCCGTTAACTATCATAGTCATTTTTCCAACAAGTTTAGATCAGATTAACGTAAGTAAGTTTTTTGTCTAATGGTATATTGGTATATAAATACACAACTCAAAACGTAAGTGGAAGGACAGGATTTTTGTGTTATATACGAATTTAGAGTTTTTAAATTAATTTTTTTTGTATTCATTTAGAAAATAATATAAAATATGGTCCAACTAAATGACAAGATATATCGTTCGATGCCAAAATAACACATACAAATGATAGACATTAGTGAAATTTATTTATTACAATTTCGACTAAGAGTGCATTGTGGAGGATACTATAGTACAAGAGCCGGGAAGAAAAAAGGGCAGTTATTTCACCCCAATTTTTTATTACATTAATGAAAATTATTTATAATTACTAGTCAAAACTGATGAGTCTGCCAAGTATAGGTAGGGGGAATAAAAAATGTTGGCGGTTTCAAAACCTTTGAAAAACATTAATTTCATTCGGAGCTCTATATCTTTAAAACTACCAACACTAGAAAATCTAAGAGAACATTATTTAAAGAAGAGTAAATTTTAGTAGGAGTTTACGTAATATTTGCTAAAATATATTCACAAACCGTTTATTTTTAGTTGTTCGTATAAAATGTTGGATTATTGAAGAAAAATATCTCTAGACCCATAAGACGCACATATGTCTGCCAACACTCAAAATAAAGTAAATTTAACTTACTATTAAGTAGTTTATGACACTTATCTTCGTAGGGGTAGTAGTTTTTATGATATTCACATATGAATATAAATGTGGCAAATGAAAATTTGTCCGAACAACTATAAATCAATTTCTTTTAGCAAATTTCATGAAAACTATTACTTCTACCAAAATAAACATCATAAACTACTTTATAGCCCATTAAACTAGCTTTAATTTGAATGCTAATAGGCATCTGAACGTCAAATGGTTTTTGAGATATTGATTTTTCAAAATAAATTCACTAACTACTGATCTTACAGTACGTTCCATACATTTTTATGAAATGTTGCTTTTTAAAAAGCTATATCTCTAGAACTATTGAACGTAAATAGCTCTATGAAGGCTTACATTTTAGCAAATTTACTCTACTTTAAATGATGCTCTCTTAGAGTTTCTATAGTTGTTGATAGTTGTAAAGGTGTGCTTCGAATAAAAAAATAAATTATTTTTAACGTTTTAAACAGGCGCCAGTTTTTATTCCCTCTATCTATACTTGGCAAACTCATCAATTTTGACTAGTGATTATACCTAGTTTTCAATTAAGTAATTTGGGGTGAAATACTTGCCTTTTTTTCCCTCTTGGGCTCTTGTATTACTACAATTTATAATCTAGATCAGTACAATTGATTATATGAATTGATCTCTAGTGATAAAAACTTATAATCCAATTAATAAATGCTAAAATGAAAATAATTTAAAAAAAAAAAAAATTTTTTTTTTACTGCACGTTTTTCGTTTTTTACATAAAAAATAAGAAGTTGTTTGATAATGTATCGTCACTATCACTACGTGGTTGTAGAAAATCTAAAGAGTAATTAATTCATTATATCTGAAGGCATCAATACCAATACAACACTCATCATTATAATAATAAACGGAATGTGCTGAAAAGAATATTCAAACGAGCGTCTCCCGGAGTAATGCTGCTTTATTTCCTGGAAGCCTTTATCCACGGAATTACTTTTTCCGAGAGAGAAAAAAAAAGAAGTAAAAACAGATAATAGGATCTCTGTAGGAGCTTTGTGACAGGTATATATGATAGGGAGCGGCATAACTTGTATCCTGTCGACTCCCAAAAAAAAAACTGTCAAAGGCCTTTCATGCGTCCTCGAAGCTGGGCTTAATTTGGAGCGGGCTGTCGAACAGTAACTCATTTTGTAAGCCAATCTATATTCACCGATTGAGTGGAACAGTTTATCAGTTTCTGCCTTGGGATTCGACCCTCTGAAAGGTTTAACACCCCGACCCCGCTCTAAATGTCCAATATATGCTCAAGAGGAAAATATCGTTCTGGGTGAAAAATGAAGGAAATTATTAAGAAAGACTTTTGAATACGATTTTATTTCTAAAGGCAGTTCAATTCATTTGTATTTCTTTTTTATATTTATATATTTTTTAATTTTTTTTTTTAAGGAATTATTATTATTTTATTGGAGATTAATGATACGATCAACCATAAATTAAGGGCGCTAAGTATTAGTGTTTAAATATACATTAATGCGATACATAAAAAAATAAAATAATAAAAAAAAGGAAAAAAAATATAAATGATATCAGTAGTACTTACTGAATTAAAAGAAACAATAATATATAAATATATAAATAAAATAAAATACCATTATGATTTATATAAATAAAAACATGAATCTATAACAAAAATACAATAAAATAAAACTGATACTATAATAAAATAAAAATAAATATAATATAACAAATATTCCTAAATATCCCAGGATACAAAAGCTCAGGAGGATACATCAGGCAGACGGAGAAAGATATAGGAAAAGACTGAATAAAAACAAGGTTGTTTTGAGAAAGATAAATTCGAAAAAGGGAGTCATGTGGACAGAAAAAAGAAAACAAATGCATGCAATGATAATGAGGGAAAAATGGAACGAAAAATAATAATGAAGTGGTCTCTAATACCGTTCCGTGAAATGATAATAATAATAAAATAAAACAAAAATGTCTGTATTTTTGGGAAGTGCAAAAATTTCCGCCTCAAGAAACACTTTTTTTACATACAAAAACAAGTAAATTTGCTGTAGGTGACATGATACAAACATGTGGAGAATCTACCCATTGATAGAACTCCAACAAAATTTATAGAGGAAAAGATCTCGAGACCGTCTTCTTTTCAGACCCCTAGGAGGATTATTAGATAATGGAGGAGCCAGGCTAGAAACAAGTGGATTTGGGTTGTTGGGAAGTTTATCTTGGAAGGATTGGTATCTGGTTCTGGCCAAATCGGCAACGCATGGAACATTGAGGTCTTGATGGATGACTTGATTTGTGACAAAGTAAGGAGCATTAAGGGTTTAGCGAAGGATTTTGGACTGTAAGGATTGGATTCGGGAGGAATTTGATGGTTTAGTGGAACCCCAAAGCTCAACTCCGTACGTCCAGATAGGCCTTACAATGGTCATGTAGATCAGTCTTTTGTAATGTATTGGCAGTTTAGACCGTTTGTCCAGTAAATGATGTAATAGCCGGAATCGACGAGCAGTTTCCTGTCTTTTCAGTCTTGTGTGTGGATTCCATGTCAGTCGTTTGTCCAGATGAAGTCCTAAGTACCGGATCTGTTTGACAGAAATAAGTGGGGTGTTATTAAAGGATACTGTGGGGCAAGAGTAAGTAAGTTTTTTTTTTTAAATCAATAAATAGCAATAACTTAAGTTAACAAACAACCTAAACAAAATTTTGAGATGCATTTCATTGGTAAGTGAAAGCTGTGTGTTACGCAATGCATGTTTTATATTAATTACTTTTATTTTAATCTTTTATTACATTATTAAATCAACTCCTACCTCGCGCAACCGTTCATCAAACAGTACTTTCTTACGATGTACTGAACACATGACCCTTAATTGATTGCAGCAGTATATTTTTGCATTTGATTTTTTCTTTTAAGCCCCATGGATCCATAGGGGGGTAGGTAACACCACTAATGGGTAAAATCTCTTTTACTTCATTTCAAATGCATTATAAGCGGGAAATATGGAGAATGGGATACACCTAGAATTTGGAAAATTGATTGTCTGCTTTTCATCAGATTTTGTGATGCCTATATTTTGATTTCCTTGTGTGGTTTTATTTGTATCCTCGTGTCTGTAAAAATATTTTTTTAATATTGCTTTTTAAATTCTAATTAAGCTTAACTTAAATCGCTTCTTTAGTAAATATCTTAGCTACCGCCCCATTAGTGCACAGTATGGGCTTTAAAGAGGTTCCTAGAACAATTTTTGATCGTAGTTATTGTCTTTTGTAGCAGTGACTTTTTGGAATTTCCGAGTCTTCTGTATAACGTCATTAATCTCTTAGTATGGTGGGTCCATTTATATAAATAATCATTCTAGGGCCGTTCTTAGCTCAATGGTTAGGCGCAGACTTACCAATATGAAATCTGCTGCCAGTGATGGTTCGAATCTAGCTAGGGGCGTTGACTTTTTTCATTAAGTGGCGGTCCCTCAATCCATCAATGAAAAACTTGACCCCCAACCAAGGTTAGGCAGTATAGGACTTTACTATAACCATCCTATTATAACAAGAGTAGGAGGGCCGAGTTTTCATTCTATGGGATCGCCACATAATAAAACTCAATATGCCCAGACTGGAATCAAACCTGAACCACTGCTGACTTGTGTTTACTACTTAAATAATGACTACTCCAAAGCCTGAATATTGTCCATTTGATCATAATTCCCAAAAGTTTCGCCACATTAAACAAATCAGACGACACAACGATGGGTGAACAAGTTATGCTTCATCGAGTTGGGCCAAATCTGCTGCCGTATACGTGACTCGAATCCACACCCACAACTATTCCAATGGTCCGATAAATCAATCAGGGCCCAGATATTTGTAGCGGGCGAGTCCATTCTATTACCACGCCTCGTAAAGGTCGTGCACACCCCCTTCTCGTCACTTTATCCCCTATTCCTCTTCATTGGATGATTTATTGCTTCTTCCGGTAGAGTAATTGAATTGGGGATAATGCACGATGAATGCGTATTGCGCATTACTACGGAGTTTACACGGCCAATGTCGCATGAGGATGGAATTATAGCTTTAGTGATGATCGGGCATCTGGCGGTCTGTTCATTTGGGAAGTGGAGTGATTCAGTCTGATGATACGCAACGAGGGAATAACCATTTCTCTATTGGTGATATACGAATCATATTATAAAACAAGATTTATATTCGCTAAAAGTTGGTGTTTAGTTTAATATTTAATTCAATTTAAAAAATAATAATATTTGATAATAAATAAAAAACGGTTATTTATTTTTTACATAGTGTTTTAGAATGCTGTTGATCATAACACAATGGTTTATTATTAAAATTTATTACTTATTATGTTATTTAATAACAAAAATATGGCTTATTTTTTTTATTTTTTACCTTACAGAGAAGTTTAATACTAATAGTATTTACTATATCACTTTTCTGATGCTGATCTGTTAATTAATTAATGCTAATTGAATCTGTTTTAAGAAATGTTTAAATAAGACGCAATATACTAATCAGTCTTAATAAATAATAGTATAAATACTTACTTAAAATAATCACACAAATATAATATTTTTTTCATTGTGTTTTTTATTTCAATATAAATAAATATCACAATTCATTACTTTTTTTTTGTAAACCGTATCCATTTATCTTTTCTATTTCACTTTCATATATCTCATATTTCTCTTTTCCTGGCATCCGTAATAAATATTAAATTTATTATGCAAGTTGTATTTAAACTGCATTTATATAACTTCTAGTTCGCATACTTTAAAATCTGATGCAGTGCATCAAATCACGAAAATTATTTTTTTCCTATTGCCTTAAAAATTTATATTTTAGGTTTTCTGGATAATACACGATGCGGATAAGGAATATCAGCTAATGATACAACAGTTTAACAAAACCGTGTACATATAATTGGCACGCTCGACTGTTTCTGTTTCTCCATTTTCTCCTTTAATTAATAATGAAATTCTCTCATACTTCATATTTGCACATTTTTTATTATTGTTAACTAAGCAAAAAGGACAAAAATTTCAAAAAAAAAAAAAAAATCAGATACTTTAGTAGAAGATGTTTGGGAAATTAGGAATTTAATCCCTTCTTTACTATCATAAGGAAAATAAAATCTATCTGATACTAAAGATCATTTCACTGTAAATTAATGTACCGGATTGATTTTAAATCGTTTAAGCCGTTTTGAGAAATTCGAAAAAAAAAATGTAAAATTAATCTCATAAAGTGGCATTTCCAGTAAGCCAATATTAGCGACAAAGTCGAATTAACAATTATATATTTATAAAATATATACATTTTTTTTAACGATATAGAGAAATATTAGTATTACCTCCTTCCTGAAAAATATTATACAGTGTATATCACTAATGGGGTGACCGTAGCAGAATTGTAATGAGTCTGCCAACCCAAAGGTTGCGAGTTCGAGTCCCCGGTCCTATCAGGGACGCTGATCTGTTAATTAATTAATATTAATTGATTCCGCAATAAGAAATGTTAAATTACCAGCAATACTGCCAAAATATACCGAGTAGCTATTAGAAACAATATGCTAATCAGTCTTAATAAATATATAGTATAAATACTGTAAATAACATAAATATAATGTATGTTCCTATGTACCTTATGTACTATGTACTTCCACAGTCAATAATAATAATATCAATAATGGTTATATTAGGAGATACTCACAAGTTTTAGATAATGACAACCTCCTCTCCCCCCCCCCCCAAAAAAAAATAAATGAATGTAAATTCTGATTCTACGTACAACAGCATAAAAGTAAGTATTTGTTACTTCTAAAAGGAACAATATTCAAGAGGAATTAAAAGGCCTGAACGTTAATTACTTTTCAATAATAAATTTATCCTCTTCTCACTTCTTTTATAATTGAATTTCAATTACTATTTTGTCGCTAGTCTTATTTACCGATGTAAAACATCGTTTTCAGAATAAACACTCATAAAAAGGTTACTCAAAAGAAAAGAAAAAAAAAATTCCTCATAATAGGAAAAATTGTCTCAAGAGAGAATTTCGGTTATTTATGATATTAATCTGAAGAATTTAATAACGTTTTTGTCAAGGGTTTTTAATAAAGGCGGGTAATTGATTTCCGTAGATACAGATTAAGACCGTTCACTAAATTTCTGCTTCAACCTTGCCCGGTATCTTTTATCGCGGAATTTACTCTCTGATTTATTAAATTCGTTGTAAATTGTATAAAGTTGTGGCTTTTATAGTGCGTTATGAAAATTAAGAGTAAATTAACTCTTCGAAGATTAAAAGTTATTTTGTCTCATTAAAAGTCATTTTACATTGTTAGTACTTTTCCAGGGTTGTTTTGGACAATATTTGTATTTAGTTGGTCATAATTTGTTTTTGTATTTTATTATTTTAATTTATTAAAAGAATGAATATTTGAACTGTTGTACAATCTAAATAATTGTTCATGGCACACAACATAAAACAAAAACAAATGTATAATAATTGCTGTAATGTTTGAGTTAATAAATAATTTATTTAGGTTTGTGGCGCTAAGGTTCACCTTTTACTCATATATGTCATATTATTTTGTCTTATTCAGTTTATTTTCACTAGTCAAC
>NW_027112056.1:1593081-1607426 GCF_000696795.3 Halyomorpha halys
ATAATATAACTACTAAAAAAATGTATTTTTTGTAGTATTTTTATTTTTTATATAAACACGAAAAAAAAATTTTGCTTTTTAAAAAGCAAAATTTCTTAAAAATCTACTGAAAGATTAGTAGTTGATTTAATTTATTTTGAGAATTCTATATCTCAGGAACTACGTGACGTACAGATGTCTATTAACACTAAAATTAATGCTAGTTTAATGAGCTATAAAGAAGTTTATGACCTTTACCTTCGTAGGAATGGTAGTTTTCATGATATTTGCTAAAATAAATTGATTTATAGTTGTTCGGACAATAAATTTGATTTATGAAAAACTTTATTTCAGAAACCATTGGACGTACTGATGTCTGCCAGCACTCCAATAAAAGCTAGTTAAATTTAGTACAAAATAGTTAATTATGTTTATCTTTGTAGGAGTAGTAGTTTTTATGATATTTGACAAAATAAAGTCACAAAATGTTAATTTCTAGTTGTCCGTATAAAATGTTGGATTTTTGAAAAAATATATCTCTAGATCCATTAGACGCACATATGTCTGCCAACACTCAAAATAAAGGAAATTTAACTTACTATAAAGTAGTTTTTGACACTTATCTTCGTAGGGGTAGTAGCGTTTATGATATTTAC
This sequence comes from Halyomorpha halys, assembly GCF_000696795.3. Taxonomy (NCBI): domain Eukaryota; kingdom Metazoa; phylum Arthropoda; class Insecta; order Hemiptera; family Pentatomidae; genus Halyomorpha; species Halyomorpha halys. The sequence goes on from NW_027112056.1 coordinate 1,593,717, forward strand.
ATATGAATATAAATTTGGCAAATGAAAATTTGTCGGAACAACTATAAATCAATTTATTTTAGCAAATTTCATGAAAACTATTACTTCTACCAAAATAAACATCATAAACTACTTTATAGCCCATTAAACTAGCTTTAATTTGAGTACTAATAGACATATGTATGTCAAATGGTTTTTGAGATATAAATTTTTCAAAATAAATTCACTAACTACTGATCTTTTAGTTCGTCCCATACAACATTTTTATGAAATGTTGCTTTTTAAAAAGCTATATCTCGAAATTTATTTAACGTAAATAACTCTATTAGGGCTCATCTTTTAGTAAATTTACTCTTAGTTAAATGATGTACTCTTAGGTTTTCTTGTGTTGTTCCTAATTTTTAAGATATAGAGCTCCGAATGAAAAATTTGTTTTTTTATCGCTTTGAAACAGCCGCCATTTTTTAATTTCTCTATCTATACTTGGTAGATACTCATCAATTTTGACTAGTAATTATACATAGATTTTAATTAAGTAACCAAAAATTGGGGTGAGATAACTGCCTTTTTTGTCTTCTTCGGCTCTTGTACTCTCATGAGAAAGCAGACTCAATAAATTTTCCAAATTCCAGGGTATCCCTTTCCTCATTTCGCTCTTTAAATCCAGTACAAGAGATGTTACCCATCAGTAGTCTTACCCACACCCATTTATCAAGCCTTACGGACCCATGAGGCTTTGAAGAAAATATTCCGATGTACACCTTTTTATTTTAATATTCACTAGAGAGGGGTGTACCTCATGTCCGACGAACGATGGATTTTACAAATCATACAATTGTACTACTCCTTGCTCAAATTTTATAACTGTAACTTAAGGAGCCGTCCCGTAGCTTCGGTGCTTAGGCGCAGTTCTTACCAATCTGAGATCTTCGGTCGGCGCCGGTTTGAATACGGCCTGAGCCGTTTGATTTTTTAAATTGAGTGCCGGTCCCACAAAACGAAAAACTTGACCCTCCCCTTCACTTATGAATGTACATATATATTGGTTAAAAAAAAACAAAACAAAAAAAAACATGTAATTACATGTTTTCTGTAGTTCAGATCGTATTATTTCTTTCAATACAGTATTAGCAGGAAAATATAAATTTCAAGTCTTTAAACCTGCATTTTAATTTGTTCCCCAACATTTTTTATTATTTCACTTTATATGTAAAATAAAATATTACCACTAAAAACTTTTTTTTATAAAAGAGAGATTTATATTAATAGTTATTTTATATTATCAGTAGGATTTTTTCATAATATAAACATTCTGTTATATCTTATTATTTTACTAGCGTAATTTTGTGATTATTGGTCTTTTTTTTCTAGTTTTCCCTTTAATTAGTTTTATTACTACAATCCATAAAGAGTCTTGAATTCGTTACATGGAGGTGAACAGACCTAGATTATGCTCAATCTCAAGCTTTAACCTCAGTCCATTGAGCGATAAGTTACCCACTTATATAGGGTGGTCTAACGACATGAAGATTGATCTATGGTTGATAGAAAAAAAATCACTTCTCACTTTCACCCGTAACCAGATGAAAAATTCATACGTTAATAAAGTTATTAATATATTTTTATAAAGGAATAAAATTATAAGGATAGTAATAAAATGTAAAAAAAAATTAAATGAATGTCAAGTGTAGGTTTAATAAAAGCCTATTCCTTCAATATCACAAATTATCTTACACGACATCATTAATCGAGAATACACAGGATTCCTAAGCTAATTGGAGGAAAACACAAACAAGTATACATCCCTTTCTTCCTTAACAATGGCTATAGAGCCATTTTGTCTTGAATGAAAGTGTCAGGGACATCTATTAATTCGCTCGACACTGACAGTTCTTGACTGTAGTCTATCACTTATGATTATATGTTTATTAACATACAATATTTTTATTTTATTATACTCTAAGACATATACTCACATAATAACATTGATATAAGAATCTCTTATAAAAATAAATCACATAATTATATATAAGATAGATAAATGTAAACTTCGAACAAAAGGACTGAGAAAAATATCAATTTAAGACAAACTATGAAATCCACTTTATTTAATATAAAATTATAATATTTGTATTAGTTCAATAACAGTTTCTTTCAGTAGATGTATGTCCTTCAAAAATATATTATGACATATAATTTATTTTTTTTATTCTGTTCAACACCATTTATTTCCAAAACATTTTATTCAAAAGCAGAGGCCAAAAATGATTTATAAAGGAATATAAGAATTCTTACCTCAATTTCAACTCCTCCACATTCATCAAAGAAATTTAATAAAATGTAATAATCTTATAAGAAAAACCGGCACCGAATTTCTACTTTATTGGTTTTTTTTCAAAGGGCTAAGGGTGGTTATCGATGATAATTGAACCAATGAAAGCTTTTAATTTTATATGTTGAATTTAGTTAATAAATCATAGTTATAAGAAAAAAGAAAGGAAAATTATTTTTCATTATTTTTATTTTTCAATATAAAGAATAAATATCTATCCAAAAAAAATATTTACAGCGAAAAACTATTTAATTTAAAAAATATTCCTTGTATAACATTGGGCTACTTCAAGAGCCAGCTAAAATCTAATTATATCCCATTTTTTAAAATTACAATATACAGAAAAAATTAGCATAAAAAAGTAAGATAAAAATAATAAAGTCTATTTCATAAAATAGAACATAAAATATAAGAATTGGTTTTTTAAACGATTTTATAAGATTTTTTTAATCTAAAATTTTAGTGAAACATTTGTGACGAATCATTATCGTATTTATTTAATTAGTCATAAAACTAATCTATTATAAGTGTAAAAACATTTCTTAGCAATATCATTTATAAAAACTTTTGATTTTACATATTGAATTTAGATAACGAAACAATTTAAAAAAAAAAAATTTCCTTAGGGTTATGGATATGTTTTTATTCTGGTATTTTAGTCAAATTTGTGTGATGAATTAGTGTCCTATTTATATTATTAATTTTAAAACTAATCTATTTGTATAGCAGTATTTGTAGCAATGGCATACTTTTAATTTTATATATTGAATTTAGATGATGAATCTATCTTGGGAAAAAAACTGAGGTAACCAAAAAAATTACTATTCATAATTATTATTATTTTTAATATAAATATTTATTCGGAAAAAACAAAAAGAATGAAAAATACTATTTAATTAACAAATAATACTATTTATCTATTTAATAAACAAAAAAATTGATTGTGTAACGTCGGGTTTTATTAAAGAGCAATTAAAATCTAACTATCTCTCATTTTATAAATTTAAATATAGAGAATAAATTAGAGTAACTAAAATATAAATAATTAAATTTATTTCATATAATAATAAAATATGGAACATTAAATATTAGAATTTAATATTGTAGATTTTTCTATTTGAGTAACAGTGACATATATGAATAAAATTAAAATTAGATAACCAAAAAATAATACTTTTCATAATTATTATTGTTTCTTTATACAAAAGTTTAGTACAACGTTGGGTTTCTTTGAAGACCAATTAAAATCTAACCATATCTCATTTTGTTAATTAAAATATGCAGAAGAAATTAGCATAAAAAAGTAAGATAAGACATAAGTAATAAAATGTATTTCATGAATATTCATCCCGAAAAAAATAAAAATTAATAAAAAATCCTATTTAATTTAAACAAAAAAAGATAACCTGTGTAATTTTGGGTTTCATTAAATGTCATTTAAAATAAAATTATCTCTGATTCTAATATTTAAAGAACAGAAGAAATTCGCTTGAAAAATATGGTATGAATAAGAAGAGAAACGTAAAATTTTAGAAAAAAAAATTAAATTTTTTAATAAAGAATTGAATATTAGTTGTAATTTTATTTTTTCACATATATAAATTTATTTTTTAGTGATATTCTTGTGAAATGTATGGTAGTCGTATTTATTTTGTTTGTTTTTGTTTAATGGTATAAAATATCGCTGGTCATAAATTAGGTTTGGGTCAAAAAATTGATTTATTTTTTTTATATTTGTATTTTTTTTTTCGTCTGCTCAATGTCATATACTAATCTTACAATAACTTACGATAATGTTTTTAATGGAATATTGACTTTAATTTTTTTTCATTATTTCTAATTGTTAGCTGAAAGAGGGTAACTATACAGATTTTACCTCGAGTTTACAATTCTTGATATACATTCAAAAAGGGACTTTGCATATCACGAATGCAACTTTAATATCGTGGAACACTACTAGAAGATTGAAATGGAGTTGGATGGGAGATCTCTTTTTATAGCCGCATAAAACAGATCCGTGTAACTGAAGCATCTGACTATTTCCCTTCTTCATGACTTTCATGTCGTTTCCTAACAAGAGACATTCCCAAATTGGTATCTTACAGTGCCTCTGTTATTTTAGGAATATGAAAATTGAGAGTTGTAAGCATTAATAAGCAAATAATGAAAATATGAAGTTATTATTTATTTGATACGTAGAAACTGGCACCACCTCTTCTAAACACTAAAAGAAAATATAAATTAAGTTAAAAGTAATTGAGAAAGAATCAAATAAAATTAATGGTTTTTTTAAATTTATAAAATAACACTATTTTGTCATTGTCCATGCGATTTTTCTATATACGTATTTAAATATTTTATATTTATTTATTAAACCTCTTTTTTATGGTTAACATTTTAATTCATTCTTCTGGAGTATAAGCTTTAAATAGAATAGAACCCCTTTCCTTCAAAACCCCCATAAAACTGACCATTAAAAATGATAATAAAAAGTTACAATAATAAGGAAATATTTGAAAATATATTTTTAATTATAGCATATAAAATAAATTAAATAATTAGTAACACAAAAACTAAAGGATGTAGACTAAACATTTGTTTGTTTCAGAACTGGCGGTTAGGTAAATCTCTCCGTTAACAGTCAACATTATTGAGTTAATATTTCGTCAATATATTGATCGTCTGAGGGGTGTATTGCAACAATAATGTTGACGATTATGGCGTGCTATGTAAGCCATGTGTAATAATATTGACCGTGTAAGGGGAATTTAAATCCTGATCTAAGTCACCTGTCCTAGAGGTTGACAAAAAAATATTATTTAAATTTTTTTTGTTATTAATGCTATTGGTGTCTAGCCTTTTCATTATTTTGTTTAGCAAAATTTAAGATAATAAATTTTTTTAAGTTAAATTTTACAGGAATGAATTTTTAATTTAAGTAATATTTGTCCTTCAATTTTAATAAATAAATAGTGAATATTTCAAAATTTTAATTTCATTATTTTATTTTTCTATGTTTATGTTCTGTTAATGCCTAAGTATGAGGCAGATTGTAATATTTAATAAAATTAAAATTATAATAATTTATAAAATTATGCATCAGTGTCTGAGAGTTGCGAGTGTTTCATACATTTTTGACCCGAAATATTGTTCTACTCCAAAAATGAAAGAAGGTATAAATTGAACGAGTTTTTCAAGTAACGTATAGGTTTGATTTTTTTTTTCAATTTTCCTGAAACTTGAAAATTTAGATAGAATTACTTTTTTTTCTTTAATCCTTTCGATTTTAAAATTAAATAAAACGAAAAAACTTGAATATTTTTATTATATTAATTTATCGAATAAGTGTGGAAAGAAATATTAAAATTTTACTAGAATTATTTTTTATTAACTGATTATTTATTCCAACAAATTATTTGATTAGAGAAATCTACTTCATATTACGATTATAAAAAAAAAATCTACCCTTAAAGGAAACTTCATTTGACTTAGCGTTCGTGCGAACGACTCACCTATTACCCTCATTACTTCGATACCACACATGGGCTTCAAGTAATTTCCTTCAATACTCTTCGTGACGGTCTTTAATTATCTCGTGTATAATGTGTGATGGCTAAGCTTGGTTATGCATAAAGAGTGCATAATTTATGTTAAATAAAAATGATCATGATTAAACTTATTCATATTACAAAATATGGAGAGTACATTAAAAAAAAAAAATACAAGTACCACGATAAAATAATAATAATAATTATATATATATATATATATATATATATATATATATATAACAGTACTCCCTCACAAGCTACTGGATCCGTAACCCTTATTGAGTTGTTGTGGCACAGATTTATGAATATTATGAAAGCGTAGAAAGAGTTTGTTTACTGTTTTGAATCCTTCTAATAGTTCTAATAACGTTTGCTAAGAAATGATTTATTATTATTAAGGATTATTGTAAATTTCATTAACATATATTTTTTAATATATACTGTTAACTTACAATCATATCTCTCTCTCCCTCTCCGTCCCCCCTCCCTACCTCCCTTCCTCTCCCTCTCTCTCCCTCCCTCCAAAAACCCACAAAAATTCAGACCAACTTATACCAGCCAATCCAATTAACCTATCAATTGGTATTGTTTGGCAAACGTGTAGAGGCACGTTTAGGATGTCCTGGAATCGTTTGTAGTTGATTCTTATGAGTTTGTTAAAAGTACTTGTCAACTTTTAAGTGAGTATGTAAAGGTGGCGTACCAAGGTGCTTATCAAGTAGTCCGGATTAGTTTTTACCTGGTTAGTCTTTTTTTGCTGTTCCAAATATTTATGATGCGTAGATCCAAAAAAGTTCTAATTATGATTCCTAGTTGAAAATAAAAAATATTTTAATTTTATAAATATATATGAAGAATGGTTGGGGGGTGCGGTCAGAAAATATCACAAATAAATTGGGATAACTTATTTAATAGTTCTAACGTTTCGGCCAATATTTCTAGCCTTCACTAGGGCTGCTAGCACGAATTCAGCCAAGTAAGCTCACAGTGCGTGAGGTAAGTCTCAGAGTTAAAGAAGTACGTTACAAAGATGACGAGACTACTGGAAGATGAGAATATGTTACAAGTGGGTAAAAATAACAAGTAGAAAATATTTAAAAATTATTTAAAAGAGATAAGAGTATGACGATAAATGGTTTTAAAAAAATGTTTAAAAAATTAATAAAATACGCTACAAAGATGGCGAAACTATCGGAAGGTGTGAATATGTTAAAAGTTATTTCGACGGTTAAGGAAGAAATCGAAAATATTAAAATTTATTTAAAAGAAGAAAGCGTAACGGTGACGGCAAATGGTTTAGAAAATGTATATAAGGTTAAAAAAATACGTTATATAGATAACGAAAATTACTAAAAGTTGTTTCATTGGGTAAAAATGAAAAAAAAAAATAAAAATTAAATATATATATAATTTTAGCAATGTTACATTTTTAATAAATTAACTATATGGGAATATGTTAATGATAAGTTGTGCATATTGGTTTTTAAATTGACGGAAGAAAGTTCTAATTGAATATAGAAGCTTTCAGAGATGAGTCTTTTAGCTTTTTAGCCGAACTGTAGTTAGTATAGATGTTTAATCAAAATACCAAATGCTTCTCATATATATATATATATATATATGTACACAAATTTTTTTTTTATTTTCACTATATATTATCCAAGGTCAACTATTTTCTCATCATTAATTTTATAAATAATTAAACTGGAATATTCCGGAGTAAATTTCCCGTAGTTACCAATAAATAATTACCCAACCGCTAAATCTGGTATCATCAGGGAAGAAAAAGACGATTACATAAATGCAGACCAAAGCAGCTTACCTCACACCAACACCCATCAGCTAAACACCACTTCAATTTATCGGTCTTACCACTCATTAAATGCTTAATTGTTATAGAATCAATATTTAAAATAGTAATTATGGTTTTAAGGAGTCATCGTGTCCACTAATTGGCTCAATGTAAGGTACGTGAATTATTTTATTTAAATTTATTTATTTATTGACATTTACAACTGTATATAAAATATAACAAGCAAATTTGAAGTAAGATCATAATGATACGATACACTATCTAGAGAAACTACCTATTGGTAGAACTCTAAAAACAATTTACAATATAAGGTCACGAGGCCATCTTCTTTTCAAAGTGAAATTTAAAAATAAAATATTTAGTAACTATAGAGATATAAAAATATTTGTCAGACTTGCTAAATCAATTTAACTTTCTGACGGCATATTAGAAATGATTTTTCATCATGGAAAAAATATTTTTCCCCTTATCTCTTTAACTTAGTTATCAAATCCTTTCATTGTTTATATTTATCTACCTTTCACCTCTGGTAAAAATATTAAATGTTTAATTATTTTAAAGAAAAAAAATTTAAGGTACATTAGAGGAGCTCATTTTGAAAATTCGTTATTTAACATTTTTCATTTTATTTCAATGGGCATAAGATATCTGATTTTAAAAATCAGTTAATTTTTACGTTGATCTACTGAGGTTAATCCAAATAGCTTTAGCCGTTTTGGAGAAAATTGAAAACAATATTAATAATCGATTCTATAAAGTAGCACTTTTGTTCAGTCGATTATATCGATAAATTTTCTGTCACATCTCAGGCATAAACTAGGCCTAATTATTTTATTTAAAGAGAGACTCAACGGAAAAGTCTCATATACTGGTTAAGTAAAATTAAAAATTGACTCCTTATTAATTAGTTTCATATATAGAACATCAACATTAAAATTTAGCGTTTTTAAATGATAATAAATAAAGTTTAACAATGGCAAGTATGCTTATATTATCGTTAAATTAAAGAATATCCTTAACTCGTTATATTCTGAGATAATTAGTTCTCGTAGAAATCGTCAGAGAACATTTCCTTAAGGGTACGAAGGTGTAGAAATGTTTGCTTTTAATAGGGCGAGTGTTGGAGAGAAGGAGGGGGTGGAAACAGGGCAGGAATTACAGAACGATACTTTGGTCCCTGTGTCTCTTATCTACAACAGCCTTAACCCAAAGGACCCCAATGTCTCCAGCAAAATGCTTCTTGGGGACTTTTTAGTCCAAGTGCTTAAGAGGAGAAAAAAACATTTCAGACCAATTTTCGATTACTTCAACGAAAACTACAGTTAATAGTCAAAGTTTATGAATTCCGAACATATTTAGGAGGGAAAATAAATGATTTTTGCAAAAATTCAAAATTGAGCTCTTTCAAGTAAAGGAAAAATTGTGCGTAATTTTTTGTTAGAAAATTTTTTTTATTTTTATCTGGAATATTCAAGAAATATAGTAAAAGTCATGAAAAAGATAATATTAAAATGTTTAAGCTGCAGCCCCTAGGTAGTTCATTAAAAAAAAAAAATAGAAGTAAATCTGTAATGGTACCATGAAGGGTTAGGGTACAGCACTTTGATACTTTCACTAGATCAACGATTGTGCAAGGAGGTGATTTGGTCAGAAGACTGGACCGCCAGATTTTACTCAATAAATAGAACGCACTTTATGAGGCTGAGTGGACGCCAGAGGGGCTGAATCACAGCTAAATGTTTATATATTATAGAACAGAATCGATAAATTCTACCAAAAGTTAAGATCATTAAGTATTACTGATCAAATATTCATTTATACATATATACAGATATAGAAGAATAAAATTAAAAAAAAAAAAACAACAGAAAAATGATATAAATGATAACGACATTACTCATTGAATAAAAAAAAAAAAAATAATAATAAAGAAATTTATAAATAAAACAAAATACTATCATGATTTTTATAGATAAAAACATAAATCTATATGAAAAATATAATTAAGTAAAACTGACCAAATAATAAAAAATATATAAATAAAAAATAATTTCTGTACAAGACAAAAAAAAAATAAATTAATGTGATAATGAAATAAATACACGTTCACAACTATATACAATATTTACATTCTGTTAGGGGCACTCTGAGTCAAGCCTTGTCGTTCCCTTGCGAAAAGAAAAGCTAGGAGATCCCAACACTTTCCCCCTAGCCGCGTCAATGGTACTGAGTGCCAGTGGAGACTGGGTAAGAACTCACTGCTAGAATGAAACAGTGGGCTTGAAGTTTGTAGTACAGTGCCTTATCAATGAGCTATTCACTCCCTGTAGTTAATTTTTATTCCAGAAAAATCTACAATGCTCATTTTTGATTCTAAGCTCCATATCCTTAAAAATATCCACAACAATAAAAAACCATCATAAGACATTATTTAAAGGATATTACATTTTCTCAAAAATGAGCCCTAATAGAGCTTTTTATTTTCAACAATTCTGAAAACATAGTTTTTCAAACCTATTTTTGTCGAAAGACGAAAAATCATTTTTTATTCTAATCAATGTTTTGTTGAATTTAATGGAAAATGCTGTTCCTATAAATATTTTATATATACTTTTTTTAAAAATTATATATAGTTATATACTTGTTGAATTTTTATTATGATTTTATTGAATAATACTTATGTGCGAAAATACGATATAAGTTTATTTGTATATATTGTAATTTTATTTAAATTTGTTTATTATTTATATTTTTATTTTATTTTATGTTTATCAAAGGGGGGAGGGAGAAAGATGAATTGGGTTTGGAGAGAAAAAATAATTAGATATAATGAAAAAAATGAAGAATAATAATGTAAATCGGTAAGAAGAATTAAAAAATAAAGGAATAAAAATGATAAAACGAAAAAAATCATGTATTACTAATATATATTATAAATTTGATGTAATATGCTTATCCATTAAAATAATTATTTAAAAAATCGTCTACAATTGGACAGCACAACTTGTTTTGATTAATTTTTCCCTCTCTCCCTTCTTAACCGACACCTCTGTATAACGGACATTCCCATCCCCATATATATCTGTTATATAGAAGTTTCTCCGTGTTATTATAGATTTATTATCTTTACCAACTTTAATGAAACTCGGTAGTTAATAAGAGAGGTGTATGTTGCCTTAGAAAATGTAATGTTATATATATATATATATATTAAAAAAAAATCAAAAAATCGGGATGAAGAAGAATAAATTTGTCAACTTGGATTGTAATTACAAACTTATTTGTAGTTGATTATTAAAACATTTTAAAAATAAAATCTTGTGAAAAGTCAAAAAGTGTTCTAATCTGGAATTGATAAAATATTAGTTTAAGTTTTATTTTAGAACAAGAGCAAAGTTTAAGATCGTGTTTGCTATTTCAGGGATGTTCTAATAATTTATTACGCAATTTTATGCTATTGCATATTTATGATTCTAAAATGTAAGAATTATAGTTTTTTGAGAATTAATAATCAATGAAAAAACCGGGCGATCATTCACTGTGAATAAAACATAGATTCTATTTTATTGCTAGAAATAAATAAAACATGTGACCCACTAGGTTTCGCCACTTTTGAGGCATTTCATTTGAATACTTAAGAGTTAAAATAGAAAATAAAGTTCAAATTGTCATTAGTATTTAATTTTATTCCATGTAAACTAATATATAATGACATAGGAATGTATGTTATAATAAATAATTTGTCATAAATTGTAATTTTGTTAAAAAATAATTTCATTTATTATAGCATTATTTGTGAATAGGGACTAGATTTTCATAAAGTAACAAACCAAAAAATGACACAAAACGTGCAGTGAAAACTTAAATTGTATGAAACACTTAAATCCTGCAAAATCAATTTTATTATTTAATTTATTGTAATAATACATGAGACGTTTATCTAATTTAGTTAGCAAAAAATATAACTCAAGTGTAATATTAAATTTCAATATATTTAAGAAATATAATTTCGTCCAAAAAAACATCGAAATGGGCGAGTTCGTGAAAAAAAAAACTAGATTGTGCACTATAAATTTAGTGTCAATATAACATCTTTTTCATGATTCGAATTTCTTTCAAGGTCTTACTGAATTAGAATGCTATGGACCAAAAAATCCAATTGTCTGAAAATCTAGTCTACCTATAATTAATTTTCTGGAAGATCGAAGATAGACCATATATAATAATAAATGGAAGATGGACAAATACAAATTCAAATAGTGATTAACCTATATATGATTGGGCCAACGTTTCGCCCCACATTGCAGAGCTTCAGCAGTACTAAAAAAAGATACAAACACTCAAATGATGTAAACATAAGTGAAAAAGTAAATGAAAAATTAAAATGGTATATATTGAAACGTAAAAATCGAATAAGAATAATAAAAGGTTATAGACAATAAATGAAAACGGAAATAATAACAGATAAAAAGAGAAATATATAAAAGAAAGTACAATCTAAGAGATGAAAAAGGGGGATAAGAATAAAATCAAGAATAAAAGAAGAAAATGAACGAGACAGAAAACGTACCTTTTAGACAAAAGTCAGATCCAGAGTGGACCCTTTTTCTATCTATTAGTTTGTACTTTCTTTTATTTTTTTTATTTTTATCTGTTATTATTTCCGTTTTCATTTTTTTATTTTATTATTCTTATTTAATTTGTTCGTATCAATGTATGTGTGTATTCAATGTATTTTTACTTATGTTTACATCATTTAAGTGTTTTTATTCATTCCAACCATCTTCCATTTATAATTGATTTTTGACTTGAAAATAATTAATATTCAGATTCAGTGAGTTGCAAGCTTAGAAATTCACAGCGAATATATTGCGCCCAAAATTTTTAATTTTGACTTCAGATTGAAGAGTGTAAAACATTAATAGGGAGTGAGTCTCATGTTTTTGGATTTTTAAAATTATTTTATTTATTTTTTAACTTCATAGCTTTATTCATATCTGTCAGTAGAGTGAATGAGATGTTTAACTTTTGGCTTGTAATAAAATTAAATTATTATACGAGATCTCTCATCCTACTCCTCTTCAGTCTTCTATGGTGGTTATCGGGCTTGGTTGTCCTAGAATCGTTTGTAGTTGGTTATTATGTGTTCGTGAAAATTTGACATGTAAAATTTGTAAAGGTTGTTGTAACTTGTGTTTGCCAAAAAGATTTGAAGTTATTAAATGTGTCTTTATTGCTACCCCAAATATTTGTGATGCGTATGTCACAAAAAGTTCACATTACAATCCCTTGCTTATTATTTTAAAATAAATTTCTCAAGTACCAGTAAATAATCAACTAACAGTTAAATCTGGCATCATCAGAAGAGAAAGAGACAAGATCGCATAAATGTAAGACAGCTCATCCCACACCAACAGCCCAAAAAAGTCTCATCTGCTATACATTACTTAAATGAAAGAGATCTCAATAAATTCGAATAATAAAAACTGTTTATGTATTTCTGTGTTTTTTGAAGTCACTGCATTACTTATATCCAGTGTCTATTCTAAGTTATATGAATGTAGAACAGATTCGTTATCTTGGACTACATCTTGACAAACGACTAACCTGGAATCCTCACACAAGACTGAAAAGACAGGAAACTGCACGCAGATTCTGACTATTACAGCACTTACTAGACAAACGGTCTAAACTTCCAGCTCATTACAAAAGACTGATCTACATGACAATAATAAGGCCCCTCTGGACATACGGAGTTGAGCTTTGGGGCTCCCCTAAACCTTCGAATTCCTCTCGTATCCAATCATTACAATCCAAAATCCTTCGTAAAATCCTCAATGCTCCTTATTTTGTTACTAATAGAACCATCCATAAAGACCTAAATGTTTCTTATGTAACCGATCTAGCCCGAACCCGATATTATTCCTTCCATAATAAACTCCCTAACCATCCAAACCCACTAGTTTCTAACCTTGCTTCCTCTTCCATTCCTGGCAATCCTCCTAGGCGCCTGAAAAGAAGATGGCCTCGTGACC
>NW_027112056.1:1613201-1620637 GCF_000696795.3 Halyomorpha halys
CAGAACATTTCGCAGCTTCTGCATATGATTTTAAGAATATATTCGGATTTTGTTCCCTTAGAATGTTTTTAGCTTCAATGAAAGAGACCTTTTTATTTGTTTGGATCGCCATGATTTCTTTTTGTAATTTAAAAATACAGCATTTTCGGTCCAGAGCGTTATGCTTTCCAGAACAATTAATGCAACTTGATCCCTACATTCCCAACCCATACCGTTGCTATAATTGCTATGGGTATGCACATCCAACAAAACAATGTAAAAAAGCAGCAGTTTGTGCCAACTGTGGTCAGGCCCGCCATACGGAGAGAGGGAGATAAATTATGTCGTTCTAACGGAAATCCCCGCACTAAACTCCGCTAGCACTAAATAATACTAGAGTATATGTTGGGATGTCTAGTTGTGATGTACTCTTCCTATTCAGTGGATTCTTTTCAGACTGTTGATGTAAGATGTGCTGTATTTGGTACATTTATGTGATCTCCTTTTTTTCCCTTCTGATAATGTCTGAACCTACGAAATTATGACTGAAGAACTGGATCAAAAATGCTAATGCACTAACTGTCCCATTGATTTTTAAAAATACATCCTAAGCTTCCATTTTTATAATCTACCTATTCTATGACTGACGGATAAAATAATGAGAAAGCCTCCTAGATATAGACGTTAATAGAAAAAGGCAGAAAAAAAAACTAATTCGTAAATTAGAGTTGGCAGAGTGTAGTTAACGTTACAAATCAAGGCACATGTGCGAGATCCGACGGCCAAATGAGGCTATAACCTCAGGCCCACCAACTGCCTACTTTCCTCCGAGATAGTCTAATAACGGCTTTCCCGGATTAGGTTTTCCACTTGGCCGTCTCTTCCATTTCCACTCTACTACCTGAGAAAACAGAATAGTTTCCAGAAGGAGAATTGGAAAAGCATGGAAGCTCTGGAAAATAATGCATGTATGTTTTTCATAGAACTTTACACAAATCATATTAGAATGTAAGTAATTTTTTTGCAAATACTCACGTTTTTATTGCAATTTGTAGCTATTTCGACCTAAAAACCAGTATATGAACCTTTTGATCATACCATATGTAAGAAATTTTTGAGATAACTCTAGACCCGAAGAGTATATTAGTATTCTTATTTAATTTAAAGAATAAAGAAAGAAAAATCTCAAAGAGAATTGGAATAGAAGTAGATTTTTTAGTTACAGAAACCTGATTATTTCGATGGCGTATTACAGCAAATTTGAAAATATTTTTAATTATAGTCTACAATACCTGATAACAATATTAAATATCAAATTAAAGGTAGATAATGCTTTTTATAATTAATTACTTAGAACGCAGTTTCATAGAAACTTTAATGTTTCTAGTAGAGTAATATCTTAGTAAAGGTATTAATTATAATATTTCAAGAAAAAACTCATCCCTTATTTTACTCAATAAAATCTTTATTACAACAGATGTTTAGAGCTACCAGCACTACTCCAATCAGCAATAATATATAATTCACATATAACAATTAAAACAACTATGCTAACGTTTTAATTAACAAGATATACATATATGATTTTGTTTTTTAATATTTGACTGAGTTGAGTACATTTTTCAAAACTCAAAACTCTTTTAAACTGTCTTTCGAAATTCTACTAGATTTCTTTATAACTAATTCACATTGTAGAGAAGGTTACGTATGATTTATTAATCCAATGCGTATGATATCTTACTCCAATTGAAGAGGAATTAGAGGATGAGTTTTATGGGAACCAGCCACAAATACCCTCAGGATTGGAGACTATCCATACTCATTCGGAACTATCCAATCGTCGTGAAGGGGGTGACAAGTCCTACAGGAACTTGATGTAAGTCTTTACAAATAAAAAGGAGAGATCTTGAGAAGGTTATGTGAAATCAAGTACTTGCATGTAAGTGAGAGATGTTTGGTTTTATTATCGATATCGTATTTGTTTTTCAATATCTTTAATGATTGAGAAGCAAATATAACATATCTTTAAATAATCTACAATTACATAATTTGTTGATATTTTAAAACAATTTTTTTGGAAATAAATTTTTTAATTTACAAATATATTAATATTGCCGTTATTTTCGGATGTATAACATGACCGATAGTATTTAAGAGAAACACAGATTTAAGATTTTTAAAGTAAAATAAATATAGAATATCTGTACCAGAAGCTACATTACGGCTAATTACGTTATTAGATCCCCTGTTAAAATTATTATAATTTCCTATTATTATAATTATAATCGAGCAATACAAGTTAAAATTTAACGTTTCAAAGGGAAGATAAGAAAGAACGTTAAACATCGGGCAAGGTTAGCAAAAATATATAGTTATTTTATTAGTGATTTCGCACAAATGTATGCCAATATTTACTTAATTTTCCATACTATGTTTATTGTTAATAAAAGAAAAATATAACCCAAGAAAAAGCAATGTTCAACTAGTGAAAAGTCTTATGATCTTCACTATGGACAGATGATGATATTCAGAGAAAATTAAAACTATTGTAGTAACATAATTTATGTTACTTTCTATAAACTGGTATAAATATGAACCGAGGAAATAACAAATAAGAAAAAATTAAAAACTATCCCAATATTTTTTAGTTCGGTTATATTTATGTTTCTATTCCTGTCAGTTATAATATTTTTATACAAGCAACAGCTATAAAGCTATGAAACGTGCAGGCGGTCGAATATCGGTATTTCATAAATCACTGGCACTATTTTATATGTTTTTCTTACCGTGGTTTACGACCAATATATAATAATTAAAATTATTCCTTAAATTAAATTAACTTTTTTAACAGCATACCTCACAAGAAAACATCCTCATAATTAATAGACTGGATTTTTTTTGTGCATTAAGGAAGTGGTGCGTACGGTAATTTCGGTCAGTAATTTATTTGTGTTGATCATATAATGGAAACATGCAAAGTTGGTTTGGATAACGCACGATGGACCTAAATGTAAATGGGATGATTTTCTAGCATTGAGGATTCAAATGTTGTTAGAATTAAGGTATCACTACTGTTTACTTTAAAAAAATTAAAAGATTTGAAACAAGGTGCGCCCCCCACACACTATAAGCATATGGCTAGTTGCAATTAGTAACACCAGCGTCCCAGATGAAATAGTATTTTTTTAAAATTTGATATTTTTCCCGTCTTCAATAAAAATAACCACAGTAACTAAGAGAAGTGGCTTCCCAACTGAGCAAGAGTAGAGTAACAGATATAAGAAAAACAATAGTGGAGAGTGAACGAATGTTATTCAGATATTTTATATTTATTCGAATATTATTTTATTTTATTATATTTTATTTTATATATATATAAGGATATGTAGCAACCTTCATATCTTTATGTTTTTAAGGTGTTGTACGAGGGACTTACGGTAAACACAACTTGTTATTTATTATTAATTATGTAGCAGTACTTCTTATTTATTTATAGTTTTTATTTTGTATTTTTTCCGGAAGTATCTATTAAAAATGTTACACTATACACAATTTTCCTTTGATAATTCCTTTTTAATAAATTGCGACCATCAATTTGATTTTTTTATTCTTTTCATTAATATTTAATTGCTACATGGATATTGTTTTAGTAAGACAATGGTTAAGTCGAAAATATTTCAGCTAGACAAGAGTTTCGCCACGCAAAATGTTTGTAAACCCCACACATATAGGATAGCTCTCTTTATCAGATTGACTGGGAAGAGGATATACAAAAATACTGAACCACTATACCTTGACCATAGGTTATGTAAGGAAGTGATTCCATCTCTAAGATTTTACGCTTCTACACAGCAGTTATATCCACGCTGCATGATATTTTTTGTCACTACATTTACTGTAGTATCTTATTAAAAAATAAGTTAATGTAGCCAGACAAAAGCTGTTACAATATTTCCAAATTTTTATTCTTAGGCCTTATGCACATGAAGGTACTGAATAGAAACGAGAAATACCGACTGTATCTGCACAGGTAATAGACTCGTCTGTGACCCGTTTGTAATCAGTCCCCTGGTAGTACAAGAGCCGGGAAGAAAAAAAGGCAGTTATTTCACCCCAATTTTTTATTACTTTAATGAAAAGTTGGTATAATTACTAGTCAAAATTGATGAGTCTGCCAAGTATAGGTAGGGGAATAAAAAATGGCGGCTGTTTCAAAACTTTGAAAAAACATTAATTTTTCATTCGGAGATCTATATCTTAAAAACTACCAACAACACTAGAAAATCTAAAAGAACATTATATAAAAAAAGAGTAAGTTTGCTGAAATATTAGCCTTAAAAGAGCTATTTTTGTCCAATAGCTCTCCAGATATGGCTTTTAAACAGCAAAATTTCTTAAAAATCTACCGAAATTAGTGGTTAGTTTATTTATGTTGAGAAATCTATATCTCAGGAACTATGATATGTGACGTATAGATATCTATTAGCACTCAAATTAAAGCTAGTTAAATTTACTACAAAAATAGTTAATAATGTTTACCTTTGTAGGAGCAGTAGTTTTTATGATATTTGACATAATAAACTTTATTGTTGTTTGTATAAAATGTTGGATTTTTGAAAAAAATATATCTCTAGATCCATAAGTCACACATATGTCTCCCAACAATTAAAACAAAGGAAATTTAACTTGCTATAAAGTAATTTATGACACTTATCTTCGTAGGGGTAGTAGTTTTTATGAAATTCAGATATGAATAAAAATTTGGTAAATGAAAATTTGTCCGAACATCTATAAATCAATTTATTTTAGAAAATTTCATGAAAACTTGAGTTATAAAATTTTCAAAATAAATTCACTAGCTACTGATCTTTCAGTACATCCAATACAACATTTTTGTGAAATGTTGCGTTTTAAAAAGCTATATCTCGAAAACTATTTAACGTAAATAACTATTAGGGCTCATATTTTAGCAAATTTATTCTTCTTTAAATATCGTTCTCTTAGGTTTTCCTGTGTTGTTCCTACTTTTTAAGATATAGAGCTCCGAATGAAAAAATAGTTTTTCTTATTGCTTTGAAACAGCCGCCATTTTTTATTCCCCCTACCTATACTTGGCAAACTCATCAATTTTGACTTTAATTATACATAGTTTTCATTAAAGTAATCAAAACTTGGGGTGAAATAACTGAGTTTTTTCCTCCTCTTGGACTCTTGTACTATGGTGATTCACACGTCGGTTTGCCGAGTGATTACAGTTTCTCGTTTCTTGAAGATGAGTGACTAACACACCAACCTGTTACTGGTGGGAAAGGTTGCTTTCTGGCTATTTGAAGAAGCATTTAGTGGAGAAGGCATGGGAAGAAGTCGGGAACGTCATAAAACCTGTTTATCAATAACAAACAATCGCTTTTGAACATTGTTTTCCAGGTATAGGTGAACCCTAAACCTTACTTTTCTTCTTCCTCATCTGAGATAAGAATAAAACATGATGGTTTCATCATTGTTCGAGTCCGAAGGTAAGGAATTAGAAATTTGGATTGCTGATGAGTAGCCTCGTGTGTGGAGTCAAGTCACCACTGAGTCTGTAACTGGTCAGTAACCCAAGTTTCCGAATGGTTTAGTTCCTTTCCAGTGACTTATGGTGCAGAGGGCCTAAGGGATCCAAGTGACCAAGAATAAAGATCGATTTTAATTTAATTTTATTACTGTTTGTACAAATAAAAATAAATGAGGATAATTACATATTGAGGTGTAGATAGTTAACAGTAGATTATTAATTGGAGAAGATGGTCGTGTGGTGCGGTCAGAAAAAAATAACGGGTTTTAGTAAAACTAAGGGTCGAAACGTCGGCATAAATAAATAATTTTTTGTTTATTTTTCTTCTTTCTGCTGACTCCACCCCTCCCCGATCATGTTCTCCATATTAATTGTATTAATCGCTAAGTTTTCATAATTTCCTATGACATACCCGAGTATCATCACCGACATATTACTCGTCTTATCGTTGCGAAGATAAATCTAGCAGACCGATCCCGAAGTTTAATTGGTCCGCAACCGGCTTGTATAATAGATGGTAGAACAATATCATAGAGGCAGGGGCATACAGAAGGCATGGAAATGGCGGAATCATTTGTAATATAAATGGAAATGGAATAAGTTTTGGAGCGAGGTGGGGGGGGGGTGAATAGGGGGGGTCATCAATAAAGTGTGGTGATGGTCGTCGATCCGTGAAGGTACCCCCCCTCCACGTGAAAGACCTTTTAAAAGGGACCGAAAATATTGTCCGGGCTGTTTATTAAGCAGCCGATATCTTCCATGATTGATGAGATCTGTTCGCTGCGAAAATGTATCCTTTTGTCGTCTCTTCTTCATGAGTATCCCTTCCATCAAATTATACCTCCCTCACCTTTCAGTGCTTTAGACCTTCTGTTCGGCTACCATTTTCCTCTTCTCGCTCACAGATCTCGTGAAAATTTTATCTGAAGGGAGAAAAACCAGCTCTGTTTTCCAATTCCGGAGAATAAAGAGGTGTAGTGAGTTTAAGTTTATTTTCTTTTGAAATGAAATCCCGTCCTCTTTTCCTGGCTGAGAGACGAAGGGACGAGAAAGCTGGGGGACTTTTCCATTTAAATAGAGTATCTCTTCCTTTGTTGCCCTAACACTAGTCTTCATAATGACTTTTAAGCCTCCTCTTTTCATTAACGGTCCAGCTTTAGTGATTTAGTGAAAATTCAAGCAGTTCTCTTTGAAGTTGGGGTTTTTACCTGTTTAGGCAATAATTAGGTACTTATGGCGTCATCATATAGTTATGGCGTCATTAACGAAAAAGAAACAAATTAATATCCAGCAGAAGTATCGTAATCAAACAGTAAATTGGAGGATTGCCTTTCAGATATTATAAACAATGAAATTTCAGGTTTTTATGTCTAATTGTTATTTTATACATTAATTATTATTTATTTTTTTCGCACCATTCATTAAAAAAATAGCATTAGTACTTCATACATATATAATACATGAAATGTATTGTATATTCTTTACTGTGTCTTCTCCCTTTGATTGCCTTGTGGCATTATAAGGTGTTGAGATTAGTCCAGTTAAGGTGGTTTAGTCTAGCTATAGCCTATAGCTACGCTGTGTAATTAATGAAACGTGAAGGGACCGTTCCGCCGGTTAAATATAATATAAGAATGTATATTAATAAATAATAATATGAAACAAAATATTATTTATGAATATATATTCTTATATTATAATTATTAGAGGGTAAATTATCTCAGTGAACCTGTGTTATTATCAACAGGCCTAGGTTTTATTTCAGGCAGATAATTGTTGTTGTTGATTTTTTGCTTAAAGGCGTAAAACCCTCTGGTCATCAACGCCTATGGGATGATAAAAGTAAAAAAAAAAATAGAATAAAATAAAATAAATAAATAAAAAATACAAAAATAAAAAA
>NW_027112056.1:1620917-1624606 GCF_000696795.3 Halyomorpha halys
AGAGTATGACCTATTCTCAAGCGGGCCAGAGCAACCTCCTCCCTGCGGCTGTTGCGGTAGGATGTCGACCATGGTTTTACTGATCGTTTTATTTCTTTTAATCAACTAGGAGAGCTTTCATCCCACTTGGCCTGCCATTTTTCTAGTATTTGTAGTTTAAGTCAGATAATTATTTATGTTCAGAAGATGTTCGGGGGTGCAATCAGCCCAAGACGTTTCGACATTTAAAGATAAATCATTTTCATTCTTAACCCTTACACTTTTTTTTTTGTTTCTTTACTTACATATTTAATTCAATTACTCATCATTAAAATTTTCTCCCGCATCTATTATTATGCTTATTTCTGTATTTACTTGAACATAGTCTCTTTTTAATTTTTTTTATCATTTATTTTATATAACTCTTACCCCTACAATATTATATTTTATTATATATATATATATGTATATATAGTTGACCGTAAAAACTTAAATATAAGAAGATGGTCATGGTGCGGTAAAAAAAAAAAAGTTAATAACTATTTTAAAGTCCGACATTTCGCCCCACTTAGCAGGGTTTCATTAGGGCTAAAAAGATACAAAAAAAACTGAGAATATTACAACAAGATACAATAAGGTAATTTAAGCTAGGATAAATATTATGTAAAAATAAAGTGATATAAGAAAGTGAAATAAGAAATCACATATAAATAAAAGGAAGGAAATTTTTACTCTTTCCATTGTTACTTATTTTTTATTCTTATCATTTTTTATTCAAGTTTATTTTATTTTGATACTATTTTTTGTCTTCATGCCTTCTGTTCAACCTTTCGCTTTGGTGGTCCTGATTTATTCTTTGCTCATTTATTATCATTTTATATCATTATTATTTTTATTTATATTTATTCTTTCAAGACGTTTATTTAATCTCTATTTTTTTTTATGTTCGTCTCCTGCACTTTTTTAACTGAATATTTCACGTATTTTTCAAAATTTTTACTCTTAAATTGTTACTTATTTTTTATTCTTGTCATTGTTTGTCCAAGTTTATTTTATTTTGATACTATTTTTTGTCTTCATGCCTTCTGTTCAACCTTTCGCTTTGAACAGGTAGGTGGTCCTGATTTATTCTTTGCTCATTAATATCATTATTATTTTTATTTATATTTATTCTTTCAAGACGTTTATTTAGTCTTTATTTTTTTTTAAGTTCGTCTCCTGCACTTTTTAACTGAATATTTCACGTATTTTTCAAAATTTTTACTCTTAACATTGTTACTTATTTTTTATTCTTATCATTGTTTATTTTATTTTGATACTATTTTTTGTCTTCATGCCTTCTGTTCAACCTTTCGCTTTGAACAGGTAGGTGGTCCAGATTTATTCTTTGCTCATTAATATCATTATTATTTTTATTTATATTTATTCTTTCAAGACGTTTATTTAAACACTATTTTTTTTTTTTTTTTTTATGGTCGTCTCCTGCACTTTTTAACTGAATATTTCACGTATTTTTCAAAATTTTTCCTCTTATCATTGTTACTTATTTTTTATTTTTATCATTGTTTGTTCAAGTTTATTTTATAATGATACTATTTTATGCCTTCCTTCCTTTTATTTATATGTAATTTCTTATCACTTGATGTTTGCATAATATTTATCCTAGCTTAAATTTCCTTATTGTAATATTCCCAGTTTTTTTGTATCTTTTTAGCCCTGATGAAGCCCTGCAAAGTGGGGCGAAACGTCGGACATTAAAATAGTTATAAACTATTTGTTCTTTTTTTTTACAGCAACCAAAACCGTCTTCTTATATTTATTATATTTTATCTTCTATTGTTATTAATCATGTACCATCTACTCAATTTATTGTTATGTATATTTCCAAGTTCGTTTGTTATTCTTTTTATGTTTCTCTGAAGTAATGTTGTTATCTCGTTTTGTTTTTAGGCCCTGATGAGGGCCTTAAATTTAGCTCGGAACGTCGGTAAAAATTAATAAGATTTATTTATTTATTTATCACGGTATACCGCACCCCTAATGACCTTCTGTTCATATCAATATATGTCATTTATTAACACCACATGTAGATTCGGGAGCCCTCTTGGGACACACTTAGCTTCTATGAAGTGGGTACCTGGCAATTGAGCGTGATTTTTTTTTTTTTATTAAAAATAAAACTGTATTACTAATGTAATATATCCGTTTATTTAAAATATATGAAGATTCATTTATTTTAATTAGAAGAATGAAGTAATTTAATAATTAATTAGTCAATGATATGTTTAATTTATTATGTAATCTATTTTTCTATTCAGTTTTAGGTCACCGATCAGTACAACGAATGTAATAGAATATATATATTATTTTTTTTAATATAAATTAATTTTAAATCAAATAAAACATTAAGAAAGTACGAATATCAATTGAGCTTCGAAAACTACTTAAATTCCTTTAGTATGTAACTTTAGAATCTATTCAACTTCATTATCAATGTTTAATATGTTTTGGATGTTTTGTAGGTCGGTAAAATATGGAAATGGATGATTTTAAGATATTTTGTCTATTTTCTTGAAAGGTTGGACGATGTTGGGGGGTGTGGTTTAAACCATTACCAAAGATAATCGAATGTCAGTACGTAAATAATTAAAAAAAAATTAATTATAGAACTATATCTTCCAGATATTTTTTATTTATAATTATCTTATTTTTTCTCTTGAGATGTGGATGTTTCTCTCTTTGATCATCTTACAGGTATAAAAAAGAACCATGTCATACTAATGTTCGCCTTTCGATTTTATGAACCATCTGGCTCGCCATAAAAAGATATAAGCAACTGGGATATTTAATGGCTGTATTTAGTGTAGAACTTCATTCTGGTGCATAAAACAGGCTGAAGACCTTCATCCATGAACTGGTTTTATTCCTACTATAACTTCGGCATTGCACTTGACTTAATTTATAGAACTTAATATATAGAATCTTAAATTTAAGTAATCTTTAAAGTTATATTACATGAATAATTGCATGGGCCGGCAAAGGGAAAATAAAATAAAAAGACAAGGAAAAAACTCAGGTGCTTAAGAAAAAGAGTTAAAATTATATCATAAATCTAAATTATTTATCATAAATATCAAACATGAATACGAATATGAGATGAAAAAAGCATTTATAAAGGAAGACATTAATTAGTAAAAATAAAAAATAAAAAGTTTATATTTTTACGAGATGAAATAATTATTGTTTTTTGGATTTGGTCATCTGAGGATAATTGATTGGTCCATCAATTTTGTTGTAAATTCACAATGGCCCCATGTTTACTTTCACTTACATATACATGGAATATATAGTTAGATAAAGAGCTGTGATCATACGAAATTTCGAATTCTATTTTTCGACGGATATACACGTTTTGAGATCCCAAAAAATCTAGTCTCGCAAAATAGTCTGTTTGCTTTTTTGTGTCTAGTTCAAACAACGAAAAATCGTAAGATTTTTAAGGTGGGTATGTTCCTGGGTTGTGAACGGAAGTGCCACTTTTTATGAACTATTTTTTCGATTTTCACCCAAACGGGTGTATTGATTTTTATTAAACTCAAGTAATCAATCAAAACTTAATCGATTTTTGATACCAGATGAGTCTTATCCTCATTTAAATAGGCTAACAGGGCTTAAATACCGAATAAAAAATATTTAAAACATTTATATTT
>NW_027112056.1:1624676-1633543 GCF_000696795.3 Halyomorpha halys
TATTTTTTAAAAATGTATTTATATTTAAAAATGTTCCTATAATGTACCATTAATTTTGTTTATTAAAAAAATAATCTGTTCATATTATTAGTAATAACAAACAATGCAGGAATACGAAAAATTACAAAAGTTTATGCACTATTAAAGGAGAAAAAACCGATACCATCCGAACCAAAACGTATGTTTACGACTTCATTATATTTTATTATATAGTTATATTTTTGGCAGAAAAAAATTTAATATTCATCATTTCCATCTCAAGAACCCGAAATATGTATATTATAAATATAAATATTTATTGTAATAGAAAAATAATAATGTTTTGCACAAAATTTTCTCTCTTTCTCGTCTTAGTTTTTTTTTTCGCTGAAGAGATAGCTATAGCCCACAAATCTACTCAAAACTTGGAGAGGTAAGAGTGAAGAGGTGCACGCACTGCAACAGTTTTTTACGTTTATTGTCAGTAACATTTAAAGTATTTTAAAAAGCTGAAATATAACTGTAAACAATTTAATAGTTAATTTCAATGAGTCTATATCCAGTTTCCTTAAACAAGGAGGAATCGACATTTTTTAAATTTATTTTTACAAATATTATTGAATCTGCTACTCTTACCGATATGTTTATTATATATTCAAATAGTTGCTATCACATGTACACAACGTAAAAATATTTTTGAAAAAATTATAAGCTGCACAAAAAGAATAAAAAACCGTAGAATCTATCATATTTTCTGAAATGATATGATAACTAATAAATAATCAATTTTATGGGAAAAAAACAATTTTGACGTCTAAATCATAAAATTGACAAAAATATATTTACGTTATTTCTCGTTATTTGGAAAAATCAAGTGTTTAAAAAACTTTATTCCGCCCTGTTAATCACGTATGTAAATTTTCCACTAAAAATCAATGTACCTTACTTTATTATTATTGAAAACTTCATAACAACGCTAACACCACTCATTTTTAATTTGTCATTTCAATCTATTCTTGTTTATTGTACCAATAATAAACAAGAATAGATTGAAATGACAAATTAAAAATGAGTGGTGTTAGCGTTGTTATGAAGTTTTCAATAATAATAAAGTAAGGTACATTGATTTTTAGTGGAAAATTTACATACGTGGTTAACAGGGCGGAATAAAGTTTTTTAAACACTTGATTTTTTGAGTGTGAAAAAAATACGGCCCTGAGCCTCTATTCTATTAATTGTTTGGGAGTGGTTTATTTTATTATTAACACAAACACACATTTTACTCTCAATATTTATTTCACAAACTCTCCAACGTTTAAGCCCTCTGGCCATTCTTAAGAAGACAACCTATAAAAATTTGTTTTTATATTATTATTATATTATTTCCTTACAACATACTAATATTATTGACTATAATATTAAATATTGATGTCATATATTCTTAAAAATGTTTCTTACAGGATAATTGCCTTTGTCATATCTTTATTAAATTAACTATTAAAATAATATCACAACATTTTCAAAAATTGCTTTTAAATTGATTATTCACTTACAAACATTTTTATTATTTAAACTTAAAACTTTTTCACATAAAATATTGTCTCTATTTAATCTTACAAACATCATTAACAACAAAACCTTTAACAGGATAGGACTCTGTTATCAATTTATCACTAAAATTATTTTGTTTAAATAATTTAATTAATGTCCATTTTTATTTTATTTCTTATAACATACCAGTATTTAAACCCATAGATATTTTATTTTTATTATATATATTTTTTTGCATTCATACACCTCCCTCTCTTTTTTATTTTTTCACATATACATGTGCATATATGTGTATATATATTATATATACATCTGTATATTACAAGATTTTGAACATTTATCTTACAACTAACTTTTTTTCTAATAATTACATATTTATTTTACTTAAAATTTCAGAATAATAGTGGTTTAGTTCTGAGAATCTGATCTGAAAGGTTACTGTATAATTCATATTTTCTGCAATGTAAGTTGATTCTAATATTTTTCTTATAAAATTATTATTTTCTTTATGAATCATCTAGACATTTTCAAAATAAAAATAATGTTTATTTTGAACAAAAATTTGTACTAATGCCGTTTTCTTTGGGTAATTTTTCATTTTTTTTATGTCATTTCCATGTTGATACATCCTATCTTTAATATATTTCTTAGTTTTACTAATATGTGTCTGGACAATAAATGCATGGAATTTTATATACCAATCCAGATTGCTGTTTACTATCAATGGGGTCCTTTGTTCTACTATAATATTTTTTCAATTTATTGTATAAAAACAAATTTTGTATAGGTTGGTCTGAAACGTTGGAGAGTTCTTAAAATAAATGTTGATAATAAAATTTTATCAAGTGTGTTTATAATAATGTTAATAATTAAATTCTAACGGTTAACCTCTCAACAAGATATTATTCTATTATAATAAATACTTTTCTCAGTAAATAATTATATTTTTGAAAATCATAAATATGAGAACTCGTACGAAGCCGCATTAAAGCTTAGCCGAAATGTAAGCATCTATCGTTGAAGAAGCTGCTTTTGTCAGCTCATCAGAACGAGCCTAAAGAATCGTTAATCAATAACAACGATTTATCAGCATCACCACTTTTTGTCGAAGTTGGTTGAGCTTACGGCCTACGTCCGTGGGTTTTTTCGTCCCATCCTACAAAAATGCCTGGGGTATCTTGCCTCCGAGAATCATTCTCCGAGCTCTCGGCTTAAGTTACTAAATTTAAACCAAGCTCAAAGAGCAATATTTTTATGTGAATATTTCTGAAGTTTTTGTTAATAATTTTAATTTTTTTATTTTTATTTTAGAACATAGAAGTGTAAATAGAAAATTACCCTGTGTTTAATGTGAATGGGCCAACGTTAATGGGAATTATATTTCTTAAAGGATATATCCGATCATGTGAATATATTATATATACATAGTATATGGAGTATATAGTAAGGGAAATTATTGCTGTCTTGGAAAAATTCGAATTCCAGTTTTGAGATTCCCTGACTCCATTTAACCAAGTCTCACCAATAATTTAACCAATAAATAAAATAATTTTTTTTCTTTGTATGTCATCATGATACCACTTGCTTTTTAAAACTCTCAGAAATTTTCATTTGATTTGTAATTTTTTTTCTGTTGTAAAATATGTTAATTATCAGTAATTTATTGAAAGTTTATTTTGATATTTAAATATTATTATTTCTTTCTTTGTATTATTGCAATTTACAAATTTTTTTTTAGTTATATATTTCTTTTGTACATTAAGATTTTGCTATTTTTCATTTTTCTTTTCCTTATTAATTTTTTTTGTCTATTTTACTTACATATTTTTTAAAATATTTTATTTATTTGGAAAATTCTCCAGTATGTCTTGGTACTATAAGAGATGTAATTAAAAATAAAAATAAAATTTAAAATTCTCTAAAACTTTCGAAGCTGCTGCATTTCGTTTTACTACATTCCATCTCGCTTCAAAACTGATTAGAAAACTAAAAAACTAGTTAGAATCAATATTGTATATAATATATAATATATAATAATTTCAAGTATACATTGAATATTTGAATTCGTTGAAATTATACATATCTTTCAAGTTATAAGAAAAAAATATTTATTTATTATTTTTATTTTTGTATATATCTTAGAAATTTTTAGAATTTTTTAGAAATTTTTTACGAATTTTTAATTAGTACTATAAAAATACAAATGTGCATAAGTCTTTCATAAATTTCCACCGAGATTCCTTTAAACTTATTATTTGTCTGCCCTATTAAACTACGAGCCACTGACTGCTCATAAACAACATCTCAGACTAAATTAAAAGAAATTGTTTTACAAATTGTAATACAAAAGTGTAGGAAATTTACTCATTTTTATTTTAAGAAAAATTAAGAGAAGAAACGGAGACATATTTATACGAAAATCGTTGATTAGCCGTGTATTAAATAAATGGAAGTTGATCCGGGTGCGGACAAAATAACTCAAATATAAAACAAAACATTTAATGTGATTCAACTTTTCCCCCTACGTTGCGGGGCTTAAAAAGATACAAACAACTAAAATTAAGTAACCGAATAAGATAACATGAAATGAAAGAAACTATCGTGTGGTTAAAAATGATGTAAAATATGTGAATATTTATACAAAAATGAACTATGAAAGTTAAAGAAAATAAAATAAGATATACAATGAAAAGTATAAATAAACAAAACATACAAAAAAGTATTTGGCTTTTAATGAAAAGGGGAATAATAATATATAAAAAGTAGGTAAAAGAGAAATATAAGAAATACAGTACTCACTAAAAGACAGAAAATAAAGCCAAGAAAAAAAGGAAAGGAAATTCTTTTATAAATTTTATTTCTAAAAAATAATGTGGTTTTCATAAAGTTGAAATTTGTTATTATAATTTTTTAAAAAAACGTAAGTAAGTAAACTTTCAAAACTACTTATTATGTTCTAGGTTAAAGTACCACAATCCAGGATAATTAATAGTTGGACGAATATAATGATTGTAAATTGTATTTCATTCATCTTAAAATATTTTTTGTTTATAAAGAGTATTTTCTCTTCAACTTATACAATTCTATTAAATAATAAACAAATAAAACAATTATATATTTGCTTCCTCACTACGAAAATTTGGTAAGAAAAAAATGTTATGGGACAAAACATAGATATTAAGGAATAAATTTGTGTTCGAGCATAATTGATAGAATGCGTTTATAGTTTGTACGTAGTTCTTGAGTTTATCAGATTCCATCCACTACTTTTGCTTACGAACGAAAATTGTTTTTCTGGATGTGGTTATATTTCATGTCTCGTAGAATTTATTTACAAACGACAAATAATTAACCTTGAATTGTAGATAAAAGCATACTAATGGCAGCCAAGTATGCTGTAACCCACTTTTCAGAGAGATCGCCCTCCACCACGACCTGGGAGGTGGCAGAGTACGGTTCCCTTAGTCGACGTCCTCGACGAGGGAAGGCCTTAGACTCTTCAAGTCTGAGGTCTAAATTTTTACCATTTCACCAGCGGAACGCCCCCTCCCCGTTCCAATAATCCACTAGGGTAAACAACCAAGTTTACTGCCTTCATTGGACCCCTCACCTAACCTTATAATGCCAAAAGGCAATCCAAGGTATCCTTCATACCCAGCTATACATATAGCATACCTCCTATATGTACGTACAAAATACTAATTAAAATCTTTACAGGAGGGTACGAAAAAAATAATTAAAAAATAAAAGCATACTAAAATATACAGAAAAGGGAGAATCGAAACTTTCCAAAACTAAAATAAGGAAGAAACTGCAAAAAATAAGGATTAAGGAGTAATCTATGCTGACCCATGATGGTATCCAGAAATAACAAACTTTAAAAATAAAAATAAGGTAATAAAAAAAGAGAAAAAATGAATCGAAGAAATGATGCAGGTAGAATCGGCTATTCAAATAAGTTGAAGAAATTATAACAGTAGAAACTAACTAACATGTAAGTCGTAAACTGTATTATTCAACGTGAAAGTAGAAATGATTTCAGTATCTGTTTTTTGCTTATGCTTTTAGAATTCATATTTCAGAACGATAATGACTCGAACCTGCTTCGCTTCAGACATTCAAGGGGCAATGGAAGAGCATGGGTAATCCCAGGCCACCTGAGCGTTCCGGACAATATAATTTAACGATCGTAATTTAATCGGAAGGAAAACTCGTATGGCTCCATTCTGTTTCCGCAGGATATCTGGAAATTGGTCTGACATACGAATTATAAAATGTGGTTTATTGAGTGGAGTAATAAAATTGTTCCTCCATCCTTTTTCTTTTAGCAGACTACATCGAAACCATCTAGATGAATAGACTAATAAAATTACTTTATCTAATCCTAAGTCAACCCTGTGGTCGTACAGCCACTATTTATATTTTTAGTGATTTATTGCTTAACTATTTGCACTTTTTTTTATTATTTTATATTGTTATTGCATTTATTTGAATGACATCTCATCTAGACGTGATATAAACTTTAAAGCTAAAATAATACAAATAAAAATCAGCACTTTATGTCTTTGACCCATAAACAATACTACAATAATTTCAGGTTCAGAAAGCTCGTTAAAATCCATAGATTGCATGTGGCCGAAACACCGGAAAATTTCTTTTATTCATTCTTAACCCTAGAAAATCTGGGCATGCCAGTAAAATTTATATCGGTTCCGAGTCACGTGGGAATTGTAGGAAATTAACAAGCCGATCGAGATACTAGAAAAGCACTCACGCTCCCGCGTAGTAAAGTAATCTTAACCCCATCAGAAATAAGAAAACCCCTTTAAAAGGAAATTAAAGGTCAATTCTGGGTTATCTTCGGTTGTAAATGTCGCAGATAGGTCATACTGACTAGCCTTAGAATTGGACACACGAGGCTCACTCATTCCTAGCTCACCACAAAACAGGCGCCGGCAAAGTGTGAGTACTGTAATTACAGTATGACCACTAACCACATCGTTCAAGGTTGCCCATACTTCACGTCACACATTAATAATTTAGGGCTTGTGTCCAATATGACATCAACACTTAGGGTGGAGCAATAGAATAAGTAATTCAATTTTTTTAATCATAGAATATATTTGCAGAAGTATGACAGAAAATAACTAATCTTAACATAAATAATATAAAAATTATATATTATCAGAAAAAAATGAGAAATAAACATGTCAATAAAAAAAAAAATTGTGTGTAATGATATAAAAAATTACAGTGTTAACATTTTAGAGAACTCAGAAGACAGAGAACTCCGAAACATAGGTGGGTTTTATATATAAATGAAAAGAAAATTAGAATTCATGTCAATAAAAAAAGAAATTGTTTATAATAAAATTAAAAATTGTAGAGAAGGCTGAAGACGGAGAACTCCGAAACGTCGGTGTGTTTTATATATGAATAAAAAGAAAAAAAATCTGAAGTAATGTAAAAAAAATATATGTGTGTAATGATATAAAAAATTGCAATGTTAAAATTGTAGAGAATACGGAAGACGGAGAACTTCGAAACGTCGGTGAGCTATAAATAAAAATGGAATTAGTGTCAATAAAATAAAAAAAGATTTTATATATATATAATTTCACATAAAAAATTATATAAGTAGTTTAATTCTATATTACTTATTTAAACAATTTAGCAAGCTGTCAATAAAAAAATAATTGAATATAACAAACTTTGAGATTTTGAGTTGTAATAATATATTATTTATGTGAGTCTAAATTTTTCCGAAACGGCTGTTTAATCTATAATTACTATTTATACAAAATAATACTTCTTCTTTTTCAACATGATGAAAATATAAACTAATTAAGTTTATTTAATTAATCACTTAATTTAATCTAGTAACAGTTAATGTGCAAATATAAAATATGCTGATTACCTCAAACAAATGGACTTCGGATAATAAAATGTTTACTTCCCGAGTAGTTTTCTAAACTAAAAAAGAATAAAAATGTCTAGCCCAGAGAAAGAAATTGTGGGAACCCTGAAATGCTCTGTCCTATGATGGTCAGTATGACGTCAGACTTGACATATATTGGAACAGGTAGTCCCCGAAATAAAAGACGTGGGAAAACTCACAGTGACCAGACAAACGAAACATCTCGTAGCCCATTTTGTGATGTCGAATTTCATTTTTCTTCGTTTATTCATTTTCCGTATTCTTACTTTTATAACTAAATTAATAATTTAATTATTCTGAATTAAATAAAAGGAGAAAAAAAGTGTCAGAGTCGAAAAGTATATTTTAAATTTTTTTTAAAAATATTCATATGATTCAATAGGATTGGATGAGATACTTGATCAAATTTAATCGGCTAAAAATACTTGATAAAAAAAACTAAAATACTAAATTTAAAAAAATTAAAATACTAGATTAAAAAAAATACAAATAAAAAACGGATTTAAGAAATAATAATAATATCAATATCGTGATAATTAATAATAATAGCAAAATTGTAAATAGAAATTTATGTAAATAATTGAACTTCACTTGTTTTGGATTTGTGCTTCTCATAAACTTTCCGCCTCACAGTGACCTTTAATAATGTCTTACTTATTCCTGTCAAACTGATCCTTTACCAAGGACTGCATCTAGAGAAAATGGTTGGAATCCTCACACAAGTCTAAAAAGACAAGAACTTCTCGTCGATTCCATCTATTACAACACTTACTAGACAAACTGTCTAACTTTCAACTCAATACAAAAGACTGATCTACATGACTATAATAAGGCCAATCTGGACATACGGAGTTGAGCTTTGGGGCTCCACTAAACCTTTGAATTCCTCTCGTATTCTATCCTTACAATCCAGCATCCTTTGTAAAATCCTCAATGCTCCTTACTTTGTCACAAATAAAATCATCCTTAAAGACCTTAGTGTTCCATATGTAATCGAACTAGCCCGATCTATAATATCAATCCTCCCCGAACACCCAAACTCACTAGTTTACTTACTTTCTTCTTCTTCCAATCCAGAAAATCCTCTGAGGCGCTAGACAAGGAGATGGCCTCGATACCTGCTAATGTAGAAAGAAATATTATTAGATTTCTATTAATGGTTAATTTCATGTCTACCAGTGATGCGGCGAGAGAGATGCGCTGGGATCTCTTGAGCTCTGCTCTACCCCTCACACGGGGGGATAGAGTGGGGTCAGGGATCCTCAGGTCGATTGTGTAAATATTGTATATATTATTTTATCATTATGTTATTTTATTTTTCATACAGATAGTTTGATTATACTCATCTTGTCTATTCTTTTGTTTGTATATATTTTAAGAGAGTTTTTTATTTTTTTAT
>NW_027112056.1:1633608-1639450 GCF_000696795.3 Halyomorpha halys
GTATGTATCAGATTCATTCATCACTATTACCTATTGCCCACAACTGTGTGGCAGATTGTAATATCTATCAATATATATCTTAATAAATTTGAAAAAAATAATAAAAATTTCATGTCTGTATCACATCATGATCTTACGACAAATTTACTAGATGTATATTTACGTAAATACAGTTGTATCAGTAAATAAATTTAAAAAAAAAATATTAAGTGCCAACGAGTATTCGGAATGTCTTTGAAACAGCAGAAAAGGAACGAAGTGGGAACATGATGTGGTATTTACTCATTCAAAGGCTCTGAAGTAGAGCATAAATAGCCTATAGTGAAATTCATGAGGCGGGGTGGCGATCGTAAAAAAGAGGGGCCGGTAAAAGGTTGGGGCTAAATCCTTCTCTGAGCCCGGGGCGTGTGTCACCCCCTACTCCCCCCTTTTTCCCTCAGTCCCAAGGGGGCACTATGAAAAACTAGGCGAAACAGGCCCCGGGCTTGGATGAAATAAACATATCACTCGGGGCTTACCTTGCATCTTATAGTGTTCCTCTAAGCCGCTTCTTCTCGGTCCGATGTATTGCTTCTACTTAGCTCTTTTATGTCACAACTTCTACCCATCTGCAAATACAATGTGGTCGCTATCCTTCTTGAGGCATTTGTTATTTTTGTTCGGGTCCCCGGTTCCCTTTCTTGGGCACTCTGGCATTCAAGGCATGATTTAATGGACTGCGTAAAGTTTTTATATACCTTACCGGGTATTATTTCCGTTTTTATGAACCGCTGTGAACATTTAAACACTAATAAGAGAAACTGGATTTGCATACAATTCAATGAATAATATATGTAAAAATATATATAAATTATCATAAGTGTCCTCTTACTTTTTATTGTTCTTAAGCCTACTCTCCTAATAGTGCAAGAGCCGGTGTGAAAAAAAGGCAGTTATTTTACCCCAATTTATTAATGATTTAATGAAAACTATGTATAAATACTAGTCTAAATTGATGAGTCTGGTATGGGAATAAAAAATGGCGGCTGTTTCAACATTTTTTTAAAAATTTATTTATTGACATTTACAACTGTACATGAAATACAAGTAAATATGAAGTAAGATCATAATGACATGTTACAGGCATATACAGAAACTACCCATTGGTAGCGCAAAAAAAACATTTTTACAATATAAAGTCTTGAAGCCATCTTTTTTTCAAGCGCCTCGGAGGATTGTCAGGAATGAAAGAGGAAGCAAGTGGTTAAGAAGTTTATAATGGAAGAATTGATATCTAGTTCGGAACATTAAGGTCTTTATGGATGATTTTATTTGTAACAAAGTAAGGAGTACTGAGGATTTTGGATTGTAATGATTGGATACGAGGGGAATTCAAAGGTTTACTGTTTCAAAAGGTTTAAAAAAATGAAATAATGTTTTATACGGAGCTTTATAATACAATGTATAGCTTTATGTCCATAAATTTAAAACTACAAAAAACTATAGAAAACTTAAGAGAACCTCATTTAAAGTAGAGTACGTTTGATAAAATATTAGCCCTAATAGAGCTATTTACGTTCAATAGCTCCAGAGACATAACGTTTCAAGAAACAACGTTTCATAACAAATCAAGTGTTAGCGAACTTATGCCACGCCAACGAAAGGAATAGATCCTAACTTCTGGTATCCTTCGCGCTAGAAGCTTACCCAACATTATACTTCTTCCTCGAGGCTGTTATTGGAATTTGGAATAATGTTCTGTGCTAGATTAGTTTTTGGGAATATAAACATTAAGAAAAATCTACTTTTTTAATTAAAAAAAAAAAGTGAAAAATTATGAATTTTTCTTTATCAATGTTGGCAGGTTTCTTCATTATTAAAATTAGCATAATATTTATTTTTATTTTTCAAACAAGAGATTTTTAGTCAAAAAAATGTTCCAATAAGTTAGAAGAGGATTCACATAACGTACTATTGTTCAAATATCGATTTTTTTTAAAAAGATATTTAGGAGATTTGAGCGTTTCATAAAAAAATGGTACCACATATGACCCTTGCGCTAAGAATAGGGTAAAAATAATGTTATAGTTTTGTAGTTTAGACTCGCCATTAACAGACATACTATAATCACTCAGTGCGATACTATAATAGATCACTAATGCATTAGTAATAACTTGTCAACAGTCAGTAATGAGGATGTAAATGAGGTAATCTTGCGCTGCATTACCGGGATGTAGTTGCCCACCTGTGCTGATTGATCTCATTTCTATTCTATATTATTATTATCACAAAGTCACATTCATTCATTTGAATGTTTTATTACAGATATTTAACATCAAAAGCAATTGCGAAGTAGAAATAGTAAAAAAGAAATATAAATTTTCCATAACGATGAAAATATTAAATAATCCAATAAACTTTACGATTTAATTACAGTTCTCAATTAATTGTGCGTTATGATTTTAATCGTACTATTCTGTAGATTCGCAGGGTTTGATAAATTGCCTACTTTCCCATATTTTAATATTGACTCAAATAATAAAATAATACTTGTTCACCAATAATGATAATTCTCTCTTTTATATAAATAGTATTTTTTGGCTTAGACTCCCTTTGGAGTCCTATACTGCCTTACCATGATTGGAGGCCAATTTTTTTCATTTTTTAGGAGCACCACTAAATAAAAAAGTCAACACCCAGGCCGGATTCGAACTGGCGCCACTGAGCAGTTCTCAGATTAGTTAGACTGCGCCTAACCACCTGAGGTTAGTCACCTACGGACGGCCTATGATAAATTTTGTATAAGTTTTTAATCTCTTGCTAAAGACATTTATGTGTCAATTAAAAAATATATAATTCATTTTTTTGGTTTTATTTGTATTACTTCCTCTTCCCACGCTTTTATTTTCCTAATAAAACAATTGAGTAAATTCATCTATTGCTTGTAGATAAAATACACAGTTTTTTCTAAAAAAAAAAAAAGTTATATATCTATGGATGTATAAGGTATATCAAATTAATTTATTTTTTATGAATGACGAATCAATTTAAATCTAGAAAATAGACGAAATTTAATGAATAATAAATGGGGGAGGGGATAATTTATCTTGTTATAATTTTAATTGTTATGATGCAAGACAATTTGATTGTTCGTTCTTGTTTAAGCGCCTAAAACTTCGCTGGCAATCAACACTAGTTGTTATTTTATTATTTGTTTTACTTTCACTCACTATATACATATGAAATATATAGTAACGGAAAATATTGTAATCGTGGAAACTTTTGAGTTTTTTACGAAAATACACGTTTTACGTCCAAATAACCAAGTTTCGCAAAATGTTCGGAGAATGTGTTGTGAGCCTAGCTCAAAAAAAAAAAAAAAATTCATGAGAAACTGAAATTAAATAATGATGGAGGGTATGTGTCTGGGATATGACAGCAATTTTTTCTATAAAATCGAATGTCCAGAACCGCTGAATAGAATCGATTTTTCACATTTTTTCGATTTTATCCAAAATGGTTTCTAGCAGGTTCTGTCTTAATTGAAATAGATTGAAGACTATTTCAATTAAGACAGAACCTAGCTGGCATTAGTGAGAATTTTTTAATTAATCTGAATCTAAATAACATTTCAAATTTAATTCAAACAGAATTTCAAGAATAAATGAAGGAGAAAAAATAAAAATAAATTCATGTAATTCGTTCGGGAAAAACAATAGAATTTTTTTTCTGAAGATCACAAAATGTAGGACTGTATGTGAGTAGTAAGTGGAATTTTTGTGATTTTTTATTCAATGTTATATTTGATATTTAATTTTGTTGCTTCGGAAATTGAAATACTAATTTTTTTTTAAAATAATTTATTTATTGTTATTTACAACTGTCTACATGTACATACATCGAGTAAATTCGCTGTAAGTGATATTATAACATGATACAAGCATGTGGAGAATCTACTCATTGATAGAACACCTTTTCAGACGAGGATTATTAGGTAATGAAGGAGGAACCGGGTTAGAAACAAGTGGTTTTGGATGGTTGGGAAGTTTATCTTGGAAGGATTGGTATCTGGTTCTGGCCAAATCGGCAAGGCATAGGACAATGCGGTCTTGATGGATGACTTAATTTGTGACAAAGTAAGGAGAATTAAGGGTTTAACGAAAGATTTTGGACAGTAAGGATTAGATTCGGGAGGAATTTTATGGTTTAGTTGAGCCCCAAAGACCAACTCCATATGTCTAGATAGGCCTCATAATAGTCATGTAGATCAGTCTTTTGTAATGAATTGGCAGTTTAGACCGTTTTTCTAGTAAATGTTGTAATAGTCGGAATCAATGAGCAGTTTCTTGTCTTTTTAGTCTTGTATGATGATTCCATGTCAGTCGTTTGTCCAGATGTAGTCCTAAGTAACGGATCTGTTCGACAGGAATAAGTGGGGCATTATTAAAGTATACTGTGAAATACTAATTTAAAAATCATTCAGGCGTAATGTGATGTATGAGAATTTCTAAAATATAAGAACAATCATCATATTGTTATTAAAATACTGAAATATTAAATTAAACTAAATATAATGTTTAAAAGCATTTATACTTGTAAACCCTACCATAATTAAAGGAGTTAGGGTCCAACTTCCAGTGGGGACTGAGAAGTAAGGGCCGGGATTTGATTGTGTTATCTTTACATTACTAACAGCACTCAGGCCACTCGGATACGCTTAGTCCCCTCAATTTGCAATACACAATAACAGGATTCAGGAATTGTAGAAACAATAATTAAAGGATTCACAATAAAAATGGGGTTTTCCAAATTTTGTATGTTTTCGAAAAATTAAAGTTTTTTTAAAAAAATTTCGACACAACATGGATACCAATTTATTTATTTAAATAATATATAATTTTGT
The DNA here is from genome assembly GCF_000696795.3 of Halyomorpha halys. Lineage (NCBI taxonomy): Eukaryota > Metazoa > Arthropoda > Insecta > Hemiptera > Pentatomidae > Halyomorpha > Halyomorpha halys. The sequence goes on from NW_027112056.1 coordinate 1,638,491, forward strand.
ATAATTATAAAAGAAAAGAAACTAAAAAAAACGACTTTAAACGTTTTTCAAATTTTATTTATTGTTATTTACATCTGTATAAAATTACATACAACAAGTAAATTTTCTATTAGATATAACATAACATGATACAAACATGTAGAGAATCTACTCATTGATAGAACTTCAATTACGTTCCTAGAGAAGAAGATCTCGGGGTCATCTTCTTTTCATACGCCTAGGGGGATTGAAGGAGAAGCCAGGTTAGAAAAAAGTGGATTTTGGTGGTTGGGAAGTTTATCATAGAAGGACTAGTAAATGGTTCTGGCCAAATCGGTAACATATAGAATATTTAGGTCCTGATGGATGACTTGATTTGATGAAGAAATATGGAGTATTAAGGATTTAGAAATTACGATGGTTTAGTGGAGCCCCAAAGCTCCGTATGTCCGCATAGGCCTTATTATAGTCAAATAGTCTTTTATATAAATATAAATCAAATTTAAATTACAATGCTTATAGTACAAAAGGATAAGAATTTTTTTGATTTACTTTAGCTTATACGATGATATTCATTCAAGGAAAAAAATTAATATTTAATTTAATTATATTATTTCAAACTTTTTTGAGACAAGGTAATTATTTATTAAATAAATCAAAAATTAGTATCCAATTCTGTCTCAACACTTTATTTTTCACTAGTCCAACATTTCGGCCATTCTAGCCATCTTCAAGGACATCTTCAATACAAACTCTTCCTCACATTAATTTACAATTTCTATTGCAGGCTAATCTGTCCAGGTCATTTTCTTTATAATAAGTTCAAAACCTATTTATTTAAAATTTAAAAACATTAAATACACCACCATATTAATAATGGTTTGTTATATGGTGGTGTATTTAATTGTTGATAACCTTATAGAGGAAAATTAAATGTTAATTATTTATAATCTTTAAATTTCTTTCTTGAGACTGGCAATT
>NW_027112056.1:1639851-1668725 GCF_000696795.3 Halyomorpha halys
AGATTGTCCTCTAGGATGGCCGAAACGTTGGACTAGTGAAAAATAAAGTGTTGAGACAGAATTGGATACTAATTTTTGATTTATTTAATAATTAATATTTAATATTAATGAGATATCTAGCATTTCTGACTCACAGTAAACAGACTCCATTGTTAGCATGCTAAATCAAGTGTAATTCGAGATGTAAGAAAATGTGTCACTCCCCCTCAGTTAACTTGGCTTGTAAGCGTGTAGCGCATTGTTCGACATCCTCCAGTCAGCTGTTGAATTAAATAGACGCTTGAGAGGATGCGACTAAGAGGATCTAGAGGATTATTAAATACATTTAACAAACACCACCGAGGATTAAGTTGTGCGGCTTGATCAAAAGTCCTTACTTAGTTATTGTATATTACCTTAGTAAATGGGTCGGGGCTTAATTAGTAAAGTCGGAGAGACTAATCTTTCCTTCAAACATTCACGATATGAACATATTCAACTTGAGACTGCATTTAATCCCACATAGTTCCTCTGTAAATTAATAAGCGATTTTGATTGCATTAGGGCCTTATTCAAACGAACTTGCCCCTGTTTAATCGCTGGTAAAAAGAAATATATTAATAAATAAATAAAGTTTTTATAAAAGACTTAGTTCGGTAAATTAAAAGGGGAGATAAATCAAAAAGAGATCGCTTGTACGATTTACGATATACGGTAATTTTTATCTTCACTCAAGTCACAATATTAGGATATATTATCTAATCAATATCTCCTGAAGATATTTGTGATAATTTAAAAATATATTTATAATTTATTATTTACATAAAATAGGCTAAATATTTTTTTTGTTTCTCAAATTTTTTATTTATTAATAAATAATACAATCAGCCTTAACGTTGTTGGTAAATAGGTAATAGTGATAACTGAAATAAAATAACATTAGAATAAAAATAAATAAATAAATGAAAAAAAAGATTATATAAAAATAAATAAAATCTCTCGAAAATAAACATAATCAAACTATATTTAAACTCTTTTATACAATATTTACACAATTGGATAAACCTGAGGATCCCCAAGCCTACTCTATCAACCACGTGTTAGGGGTAAAACAGAGCTTTTTGAGATCCCAGCACATCCCTCTCACCGCGTCACTGGTAATGAGCCTGTGGAGGCTGAGCAAATGCGCTAAAGCCACAAACACTCAACTTAAGTAAAACATCTGAAATACTTTTATTAGACTTTAAGCTTATTCCCAGGTATTTATTAAAAGAGGTAATTTTTTTCTCAAAGTTTTTACATATAAATATAATATTTAAATTATGTTACTGTTAAAATTACATAAATTAAGAATTTTTTCATTCATAGATAAAATTTACTATTTCTATAACTAAATAGAAATAAAATTTAGAATTGCTTTGATTTAATTTTCTGAAAAATATTATATGCAAAATTAGTGTTTGTTTAAATTTGTTCAACAGTAAATTATATAAGAAAACAGGAAAAAGTAAGCTTATATATTTTATTTTATTAATGAGAAGACTCCGGTAAGTGACTTGTTAAACATATATAGGAAAAAAATATTTAATTTAGAATTGGATGTATATTTATTTCCTTATAATTATTTTTCTTAATTTTATTTTTTTGGTTTGAATGTCATCGTTTATCACTGTAATTCATTAATTATAGCTTAAGTCGTGGCAAAATGTAATATTTATTAATGAATAAGTATAAAAAAAAAAAAATTGAATTTGATTATTGGCAATCTACAAGAAAATAATTCAAATTTGGTTCGTCAGCACAAAAGCCTCCCTTATGGAATAAATAATCTTCATATAAACTCCTTTTATATTTAAGGAACTGTAGAAAAATAATCGCTTTTAAAAAGTTGTTTTTTCTTTCTCAAACAACCTCAAGAAGGGTGAGTTCTCTGTTGTGTACACATTTCCGTATTTTTTTTTCTTTTAGAGCTTTACATATCAAAGTAGGCGTCAAAGCTAAATATTGAGGCAGAACCTCACTTTGCCCCTTTCTGTTTTCTTACATCGTTTGCTGTTGTATAAACCTCGGGAATACAAATTTAAACAATCATCAAATTCGCACATAATGTTTTCCAGAAAATCAAAAATAAAGAAATTCTAAACTTAATTTCAATTTAGTAATAGAAATAACCAATTTCACCCATGCATGAAAAAAATCTTAATTTATGCAACTTTAAAGGTAACATAAGTTAAAACTAATTTTGTTAAATATTAATTTATAAATTAAATAATAAAAAAAAATAAAAAAAGTAAATAATAGAAATACAGACCTTGCGTATACAAATTTAAACAATCGTTAAATTTGCACATAATGTTTTCCAGAAGATTAGAAATAAACCAATTCTAAATTGTATTTCAATTAAGTTATAGAATAATAAATTTTATCCCCAAAAATTCCTAATTTATGTAATTTTAACAGTAAGATAAGTTAAACAAATTTCAATAAAATACTAATTTATAAATTAAATAATAAAAATACATACCTTGCATATAAAAGTTTAAACAATAACTAAATTTGAATATAATGTTTCCCAGCAGATTAATAATAAAGCAATTCTAAACTTTATTTCAATTTAGTTATAGAAATAATATATTTCACCCCCGAAAATTCCTAATTTATGTAATGTTAACAACAACATAAGTTTAAAAAAAAAATCAGTAAAATACTAATTTATAAATTAAATAATAAAAATAAAAAAATAATAAAAACAAGCCTTACGTATAAAAATTTAAACAATAACTAAAGTTGCATATAATGTTTTCTAGAAGATTAAAAACAAAGCAGTTCTAAATTTTATTTCAATTTATTTATGGAAATAATGAATTTTACTTTTGAATGAAAAAATTCTTAATGTATGCAATTTTAACAGTAACATAAATTAAAAAAAAATATGGAAAATATTATATTTATATGTAAAAGCTCCTAGAAAAAAAAATGACTTCTGTAAATAAATACGAAGGAATAAGCTAAAGGTTTAATAAATTATTTAGCTCTTTTTTATGATTAATATAAATTATATTTTAAAATAATTATCACAAATATTTCCAGGCGTTGTTGATTTGATAATATATTTTAATCTTGTGATTTGGGTAATGATAAATTAATTTATTTAATAGATTAAATTATTTTTTGAAGCTGTTGGTGTGAGATTTGCTGTCTTCATTTAATAGATCATTTCTTTTTTTCTATCCATCATGAACCCCGATTTGGAAAAACGTGGACAGGTCAATATTTAATGGCACTTAGTAGCCTTTTTTTTTTTTATATATATATTAGAATGTTTTTAAAATTTCCTAATCACTTCCTGGTTAAAATATATTTAATTGGATGTTAGAGAATGCAGAACGGATATTGCTTGATGCTTATAGTCAAATTCTTAGCTCATCTTCGAACTCAACTGCATAGATATTTGTTAAAGATAGTGTCCAATACTCCAGGCAGCTAAGCAAACTTCAAGTCAAGAATACAGCGTATTGATCAAGAATTTCTAAACTAAAACAATAATTCACTCTAGACAGTTACTGAAAGACTATTAAAGTTCAAAAGTTTCTAACCCTTCCTCCCCCCCTCCCGTTCTGAAGATGATTGGTGGTCAAGATCAGAAGTTGAAACAAGTCAACACCCCAACTCCTCCTTCTGTCATCTCCAGGATGTCTAAATTTTCTCTACCTTGGGGCTATAACCAACTAAATTTAACGTTTATAAGAGAAAATTGATGCCTGTTATGCTGAATCCTTGCAGGTATATATTTTTTTTTATTTATTAGTATTTAGAGCTATATACCGAAATATATGCAACCATTAAATTTTATTAGGGTTATATGGTACAGTACTCTAGAGAATCTACTGATAGAGTCCCAAAGGAAGTGGACAATAACCAGCGAGGAATTTTCAAAACAGAAGCTATAGCATTTAATTTTTTCTTAACCATTCATTAATTGCTTAATTGTTATAGAATCAGAACTGCGAATTTTAAGAACTGAGTGGCTCATAAATAGGTTAAGTGAAATAAAAAGTTATTTATTTAAGAACTATAATGACGTTAGGAGGAAACATTATCAAGCGGGAGAAACGGAAAACCATGTATTTTTTACAGATGTGCCACTATTCAAAGTATAGAAATACAATCAGAAATATTTTGTCTGAATTTCTTTCTTTTATTTATTTATTTTTATTTTATACCAGATCGGTCTGGTGGGCCTTGCATGGTTGATATAACCGTTATATTATATATATATTTTTTAGCAGTTGATTATGGGTGGGGGGGAGAGTACAAAAGACACCTCTAATAATACAATGTTCTTATTAAAAGAAAAAAAAAGAAAATAAATTGATAAGAATAATGCTTCTTAATAAAAGAGGAAAGTAAATTAATAACAAAAAATAATGATATTGGTACACGTACATAAAACAAACAATGTCCCTCTAATAATAATAATAGTAAAAAAAAAAAGCTAATTTGAAAAAGGAACGAGAGAAGAAAAGAGGAAAAAAAATGAATAAATAAAATTAGTTATGATAATAAGTAAAGTAGAGGTAGTGTGAATATGAATTAATTTTATATTTATTAAAATTTATAACAAAAGGTCCTGCAACAGTCTGGGTTTCAGTCTTCGGGTTGAGGTTGGGTTTCCCAGGTTGTAAGTCACTTCTTCTTTAAATGTCGGCAACTGGGAGTGGAACTTCATGAACCGTTTTTTGATATAATCTTCTATTGACTCCATCTGTAATTTCTTTTATTTTTAGACCATGTTATCAACAATACATCGGCAGGAATAGTCTCTACAACACAGTTCCAGAAACTTTAATAAAGCTGGAACTTAATTTAATTTACTTGCACGAAATTAATTTTCGTTAATTACTTAACTGCATTGAACTTTAACTTGAAATAAGTATTGCACATTATGTAATTATCTCTTAGTTAATTACATAATATATTTTTAAGTAAAACTGAAACTGGTAAAACAATCTACTTAATTAGTTCTATTCCGAATTGGCCTTTACAAGAATGTTTATTTCTTTTTTTCTAATCAGGCTGGAAATACAAACTTACTAAAGTTTTTATTACGATACTTCGCTAATTTCAGTGATTTACGGTTGCACCTCCGTTGCTTCCTGATTAAACCCGGTTGAAGGGTTAGGAGAAATCATTAGGAGAAATTTTCTCACTTTTCCAAAATATCCCCGAAAGTTTTTCCATTGTGTATTGGAATTATACCTGCAGTTACTGTTACTGTTAATTTTAGAAGTTTTGGAATAAGTGAATGTTTTTATTTGAATGAAAATTTATGAAGTATTTTATTAAAACTAATTTAGGTAAAAGTACTAACATAATTTACATCTGGGAACCAAGAGTGGATTATTTATTATTTTATTTTCAATAAAAAAAATAATCTTGTTGGAAGGATACTTGAATGAGCAACGAAACACGTATTATTACTGGATAATTTATTCCAGTCCATATCTCTCTCAAATAAATGATATTAATAATTCCATATTAAGTTTTTTATTGTTTGATTTTATTGCATTAAAATATATTAAGGTAAATCTATTTCACAGCCTCACATTAATCACTAAAAGGATTAATGAGGCTACTCTGCCGATATCTAATATATTCTAATCAAATTGACATGTATTTATCAACTATTTCATTTAATGTCAATTCTTTTTATATATAATCTTTACACTTTCTTGAAACTGGTTATTATTGTTTAAATTAAATAAATGTTATCTAATTTTAGTCGTAAAACAATTTATATTTCTATATAAGTCCGACGTTTCGCCCAATTCGGCCATCCTCAAGGACTATCTATCACAAACAGCTTTTATTATATATATGATTTTCAACAATTTTAAACAAATAACAATATTATTAATAAATTATTATACCCGCATCCAACTCCTCTTCAGCCAACGCCGAGTTACATCAGGAATGTACATGCGTTAGTATCAATAATATTGTTATTTGTTTAGAATTTTGGAAGTCCTCTCTCTCCTCTGCTTCGAGGAACAACTCCAAGAATTCTAGTCACTCATGGTGGATTTTCCTGATGAGTGAACAAAGAAGATTTGGTGCCATTTCTGGCAGAAGAGATATCTCTCTCATTAGCCTGGGTTGCTTCTTCTCACAATAGAGAGCGATGGAGGAGTTTTGACAGTTGGACACATGTGGCGCTAGTATTGCCTACATTATGGCAGCCCCACCAATACAACCTTTCGGTTACCATAAGTTACCCGGAACAACACCTTTATATCTTATTTTTTTAAAATTTTGTTATCCTTTGTTATCCTATTTAATTAATCACATATACGTTTTTCACAACCCATGTCTGATAAAACAAATTAAAACCGGAGATAAAAAGTAAAACGTTTGAAAATCTGTTCTTCATTAGAATAGCTAAAACAGCAGACATTTAGCTTTATAATTTAGGAATTGGATAAAATGAAGAGGAATTATGAACGGTTATATGAACAATAGTCAGTGGAAGAAAAAAAATTTTTCTAAAATGATCAAGTTAAAAAATTTCTTATTTTTATTTTTTTTTGAAAATGGTATTTGATAGTTTGTAAGGACACTAAAAACGAATATGAAATGTTTTTTTTCTACAAAAAATTTACTTACCAACTTTACCCCGAGCCACATTATGATTTTATAATATTTTGTGAATATATTATAGCTTAATAGATTTAGTAATACCATTTCTTATTTGTCAGAAGCAGACGAATTGATTGGTGTAAATATCTTGGTGTGAGGATAAGAAGAAGATTCGATGCCACTTCTCACCTGGTGTATCTAAAGGACAGGGTGACCCTGTCACTCAATGGATTAAGTAGGATAGGGGGTGCATTTTGGGGCCTTAGATGTCCTGCAACGATGACCATATATAAAGGTGTGATCTTAGAAAAAAAAAAAAAAAAAAAAAGATTGGTGTATAATAACCATGAAAAAAACGCATACTTTCCGATCTACGGACTAAAAACTTTTAATTTTGTTTATAATTTTTTTTCTATCTGAGAATTAGGTGATTTAATTATCTTTAAACCTTCCTATGATAAAGGGAACTTTTTAAAACTACACATGAATCGGTTGAGTAATTCTAAAGTGTATTGTGGACAAAGATGATTCCCTTTTAAATGTATAGATATATGTGTAAAAAAAAAAACTGACTTTTTTACCAACAAAAATAGGTATATCTTGTGCTAGTTATTTCCAAAGACGAACCTGCGAATAATCTCCACCTGTCTCGATTTTAGCAATAATTGAATCCGCTATCATTGTCAGTTTAGCATTGGAGCCTTCCATCATTTCGCAGCAGTGAATGACAGCCATCTGAAATGCATTCGTACTTTATTGACGACACTTCTGCCCTAAATTCAGCGACTAATTTCATATTCATATTGGCTCAATATGCAACGAGCCAGCTCGCTCTATCGGTAAATTTCCTCTCGAGTATTGCCTTCCCTTCAGTGCACTTTAATTTGCAAGTTAAATAAGTAAGCTAAAAGGGTGCTTTGAAATTTAATAAATATGGCCTGATTTAGCAGAGATCCTAGGCTTGTGTAAAAGTAATAATTAGAAAAAAAAAGTTTTACGATTCAGCGAAATGATGATTAGTGTCCTCATGAATATTTATAGATCATGAATAACTGAATCGCTAGATTAAAATGTGCTGCATTCATGAGAACTAATGGGCTATGTTAGGTCTAGCCTATGTTTTTTACTTTTTACCAAAAAAATTGGATGTTCACCAATTTTTTAACGCCCCTTAGTGTAGAAATCATATTTTACAAAAAAAAAAAAAAATTGTAATTGTACAAAAAAAAAAGGACATGAATTGTAGGCAATAGTTTTTTCCGGCAAAAATTCCCATTGGAGTCCTATACAGCCTATGCATGGTTGGGGGTCAAAGTTTTCCATTTTGTGGGACCGCCACTCAATAAAAAAAAGTCAACACCCCAGGCCGGATACGAATTTTGAAAAAAAAAAATAAAAAATAGGGTAACTTTTCTTTAATGGCATTATATAATTGTTAGAAAACTTCAGATTCGTCTTCATCCCCATATGAACAATCATCTCCACTAAAAACAAAAACACATAAAGATTTCTCATTCACTGGACTAGTTCTGAATCTGGAGTAAAATAGATTCTCGTTTATCCGTTACTCAAAATTCTGAATCAGAGTAGTCAGTATATAAAAAAATATACATTAATTAAATTTACTATTAGTAATGTATAGACAAATTGTTCAGTTATAATCTATACTATTGTTTAAATAAAATAAATATTATCTCATTTAAGTCTCAAAACAATCTATATTTCTTAATAAGTCCAACGTTTTGGCCAATTCTGCCATACTCAAGGAAAATATTAATTACAAATTTAGAACCACATCAATTTAAAAAAACTTTATCTAGGATATTCTGTCCAGTCGATAATTTCAGTCCAAAATTTTGTCAATCCTTCACATTAAATTAAAACATTTAATTGCAATTAATTTACACTATAGGTTGTGATCAAGTATTGTAATGTAAATTGACTATGATTAAAAATTTTAATTTAATGTGAAGAATTGACAAAATGTGGTAATTTTAGACTGAAATTATTGAAATGGGCAAAATAGCCTGCATAAAGTTTTTTTAAAGTTGATGTTGTTCTAAACTTATTAAATTAAATATTAATTAAATTAAGATTGTCCTCTAGGATGGCCGAAACGTTGGACTGAGATAATATTTATTTTATTTAAATAATAATAACCAGTCTCAAAAAAAAAAAAAAAATGAAAATATTATACATAAATCTATACTATTTTATCATTATCATTTTATTTTTTTTTCTAAATTATTTTATTAATCCTATGAATATTAGTTGTTGTTTTTTTCTCATAATTCAATTATATATTTATTATTTGTTTTATTGCTTAGATATTAAAAAAAAACAAAATAAATCTGAACCACAACAACCCATGAAGCGGGTGCATTGATTTGTAAGGAAGTAATGTTACTAGATCAAATATTGTGCAAGGAGGTGATTTCGTGAGATTCGGGCTTAGCTGTCAGATTGTTACCCGATTAAGGGAACCTAATTTATGAGGCTGGGAAGACTCTGCTTCTAAACCCACAGGTATGACTCACGGTACTATAGTATCTGCCAGTTTGATTCGGACCAGTGTCCTTTGAGTTGGTAGTTCCTTAAAAATGAGCTTCCCACTCCTACATATTTATTAAATAGTTTTTAATTTTTAAAATTAATTTTATCCTCTTGATCATGGTAGTGGTTAAAATTAAAATTCTCATATTTTTTATTTTTATACTTTTCATGAAAAAAAAATAGTTTCAAGTGTCATGAAATTTTAATAGACGTTTAAATTTGGTTGAGAAATTACCTAAAAATATTCAACATTTTTCTATGTATACAATCTGTGATAAAGATGTCCGTGTACTCCATCTTCCCTTGTAAGCATCTTTGATTCTGTCTTGAAAGATACTCACTTCTGTATTAAAGATGTCCTCTTTTTTTTCCAGCCCTTCGAAGTCCATTATGTAAACATGAACTGTAGTATTTTAACTTTGTATTTGTTCTCTCTTGCGAAAAACTGAAGTCGTACTAGAACCCCTTAGAATTTTTACTTCTACCCTCGTTTATTCCTTCCAAGTGTTTGTATTCCTTTAGAATCTCAATTTTTCTTCAGAGTTTCGGGTATTGTGATATTTATTTCTTTTTCTCCTCAATTACATAGTGTATTAATCGCATTCGCAATTAAAGAAAATGAAGTGAAAAAATAGTTCAATTATTCTGAGACTAAGTCACTTATGAATAGTTTTGAGATTAAATGATATGTTTACCAGAGCAGGTATTGTAGAAATTATTAGGGTATGGTATGATTACTTTTATCTTTGCAGTTTTGAATTATTTAATACTTTAATGGAAGTTCTATTAAGATTATATAACAGAATAATTGCTTCCCAAAACTCCATTATTATATTCAAAGGCTCATATGAATTTCCCTAACAGCTAATCCTTTTTTTTATCTATTTATTTAATGTGATTTAAAACTGTACAAATAATAAATACAATAAGTAAATATGAGGTATGTTTCATTTACACTGGAAAATCTTGGGAAGGAACCACCAATTAGTGGCTCAAGCATTAATTTAAATTAGAAGGTTCCGTGGCCATCTTCTTTCCAGATACCTCAGAGGATTATCAGGGATTGTAAACGATGAGAGATTAAGAATTAATGGGTTAGGATGGGTAAGGAGTTTGGAATGAAAAGACGCATATCTATTTTGGGCCAAATTTGCAACGAATGGGATGTTAAGGTCTTTGTGGATGAGTTTATTTGTAACGTAATAAGGAGCATCAAGAATTTTAAGGATTAGATGTGGGAGGAATTGGACGGTTTGGTAGAGCCCCAGAGCTTAATTCAATTTGTTCAAATTGGTCTGATTATCGTAGTGTATAATATTTTTTTGTAGTGAATGGGATGTTTAGAGCGTTTTTCAGGTAGGTGTTGTAACAATCTAAATCTACGAGCAGTTTCTTCTCGTTTCAGTCTTGTGTGTGGATTCCAAGTAAGTCTCTTGTCAAGAAGAAGTCCTAAGTATCGAATCTATTCAACAGGGGTTAGTGGAGTATTAAGAAAGGATACTGTAGGACAGGCGGATATAGGCTTACGAAGGAGAGTAAAGGTGATCTAGTGGGATTTGTCAGGATTTATTTTGATTCTCCAGTTTTGACACCATTCTTCAATAGATATTATGTGTGTCTGTAGTGTTTGTGATGCATTAGTTGGGTCGTTGTTCACAGACAGTATACATGTGTCATCAGCGTATGTTGTTAGGACTGTGTTAGGGTAGGTTGGGATGTGAGCTATATAGAATGGGACCTAAGACACTACCTTAAGGAACACCGGACTGAGAAAAGAGAGATAAGTAGGCTAGGTTATGATTTACCTTAAAGGTAAAAGCTAAACCTAAAATATTTAAGTAGAAATCAATCTATAGACTTAATCTTTTGATTTTTTTTAGTTAATTTAAAATTTGATATTATTCTTACATTAAAAAATATGATTAATCGCAATAAAAAGTAATAAAATGCCCTATGAAAATACTTTATAATTATTTTTCACACATTTCATGACTGCGCTATAATTTTATTGGGAACCAGAGACTTAAATTGAAAATAAAATTACTGATTCACCCTTGGAATGTTTTCTAGGCTCCAATTCTCATGTAAATTGTTCTGCCAGCCTTCATGACCTTACTCTACTTCAGAATGAACTTCAACCCTTCGACTTGGGAATTCCAATAAGAAACTCATGAAATAAAGGGGACGTTCCATGGGTAGGCTAAAGGGATATGTCATTAAATCAGTACTGTGATAATGGGTTTTATTTTATTTTTTGTTATGGCGTGATACCATATTCATATTAATTAAAACAAATAGTATATATAGAAATTCTATAAATAAAAATTCGGCTATTTTAAAATAATATATATGAGATTTATTTTGAAAGTGGTCTAAGTCCATTTGTTAATTATTCCCGATTGCCCGTCGCACCATGTGCAACTTCATGTTATCAATCAATAAAGAATTAGAGGTTACTTATATTCCGGGTAAATACGATAATTCTGTACACATAAGATTCCATAATTAGTTCAATAATTCAACCGTTTATTTTAAAGTGACCTAATTCTATTTATACTTAAATTTTTTTTAATAATTTATTTATTGTTATTTACAACTGTTTACACATATATACAAGTAAATTTTCTGTAGGTGACATAGTGACATGATACAAACATGTGGAGAACCTATCCACTGATAGAACTCCAATAACATTTCTAGAGGAGAAGATCTAGAGGCCATCTTCTTTTCAGACGCGTAAGAGGATTATTAGGTAATGAAGGAGAAACCAGGTTAGAAACAAGTGGATTTGGGTGGTTGAGAAGTTTATCATGGAAGGAATGGTATCTGGTTCTGGCCAAATCGGGAACATATCGAACATTGGGGTCCTGATGGATGACTTGTTTAGTGACAAAGTAAGGAGCATTAAGGATTTTACGAAGGGTTCTGGACTGTAAGATTTGGATTCGGGAGGAATTCGATGGTTTAGTGGAGCCCCAAAGCTCAACTCCGTATGTCCAGATAGGCCTTACATTAGTCTTGTCTTAGTCATGTAGATCAGTCTTTATGCTTAAATTAATATATTTTGTATGTGGCTAAAAATTGTCTAATAATGTGCTGATCATAGATCGCAAATTTTTTATGTCAGGACATTTTTTTAAATAAAATTATAGAGATTTTGGGATTGTAAAAATGACATTTAAAAAAATTATTTACTGTTTGTCCCACTAGATTATGAAAATATTATTTAAAAAAGTATCGGAAAGGTATTAACTTTATTGTACATGAAATGAGACAAGAAGATTATGTATCAACAAAATTATTAGATGACGCAATTTGTAAAAGGATAAAGAATTCTAACGCAGAATCAATAAACTGGTTAAAAGTATGTTGGATGCGTTTTGTCTGAAATGAGCCTTATAAAACTTTCTATAAGACAGTGAATCTTTGTTTTCCGCCATATTATAATAAAAACAGGTTTATTTTATCTTTGATGTATTCGCTAATAGAAAGTAAAACAGTTTTTTGAAAAAAAAATTAGTTATACGAAACTATAATCTAAAATTGGCTGAACTAGGAATCGGGTCACATCCATCCCTTGACGAGTATAAAATATTCGATTTTAACAAGTATTAGTATCGACCAATCGGTACGACGACAAAGTTACAATCTCTCTCAATATCAATACGTCAAAAATAATAAGATGGAGTCTCCTCTTCCTATAGCAACCCTAATATTCCATGATAAGAGACAAGCTAAAACATTTTCTAATGATGAGTAGAGGAATCTTTGAAAAAAAAAATTCTTTATCGAGGAACATAGTAAAATCATGAATCGATCTGAATATAACTAATACAAATTATAGTAATCTGAAATTAGGCTTGTTTAAGTAATTTATACTTAAACAAATATATGACTTTTTTTTGGCATATAGACCTCATACATGATATTTAACATTCAAATTGAAAAGGAAAAAACTTCAATCTTTTCAAAATAAAGTCCTAAGAATCGCAGTTAATGCTCCTTGGTTCATAAGAAATAGCCAATTTCATCGGAATCACAAATGGAGTCAATAAAGGATTATATAAAAAAACGGTTCATGAAGTTCCAATCCCAGTTGCCGACAGTTAAAGGAGAAGTGACCTACAACCTGGGAAATCCAACCTCAAACCGAAGACTGAAGCCCAGACTGCTGTAGGACATTCTTTTATAAATTTTAATAAATATAAAATTAATTCAGAGTTACACTAGCTCTATTTACTTATTATTATTATTCATTTTATTTATTCCTTATTATTGTTATTTTAAGGCTGCGAAACCTAGGTTCTAACAGGTACCCTAGAAAGAAAAATAGAGAGAACGGGAAGTCCTCCGTACAACTGCAGGAGCGATCTGGGATTAGAACCTTAACTTATAGAGGAGAAGAACTAACAGTAAACTGCATAGACTGGTCAATTAATATCTCATGATATGAAGGTAAGGAGGTTAATACGGGTGGAACATGTGGCTCGAAGTAATCCATCAGGACGCTTTTACAGAACAATGAGTGCCTGTATAGTAGACAAAAGACCAGATGGATAAACAGAATCAACAAAGATTCGAAAGAGCTCTATGCAGGAAACCGGAAAGTAGTACCCCAAGACGGCAGGCGTGGAGAAGGCTGGTTCGGGCGCCAAAGATCTACAAGGTCTATAGAGCCAACCGAGAAATAAAATAATCAAATAGTTTTTCAATCTGTCAACTAAAAAAAATATATATATATTTTTTTTTTCTCTCTTCCCTTTTTCAAATTAACTTGTTTCTTTTTACTATTAGAAGACAAATGTTTGTTTTATTTAAGTGTACCAATATCATTATTTTTTGTTATTAATTTTACTTTCCTCTTTTATTAAGAAGCATTATTCTTATCTATTTCTTTTCTTTTTTTTTCTTTTAATAAGAATATTTTATATAGTTAGGGGTGTCATTTGTATGACTATACCCCCTCATAATTGACAGTTAAAAAATATATATAATATAAGTTATATCAACCACGTAAGCCCACAAGGCCGATTTGGTATAAAAATAAAATAAAAAAAAACATTCAAATTAACAAACATACCTCTAACATACTTTATTTTACTACTGATTTTCCAAAAAATGCCTTTCTATCTCCGAATTATATTATTACTTTTAATTCACTTGTATGTGAAACTCTACATTTTGTTTGAATTTGTTTTTTATTTTGAGGATGTGAAATCCAAAATCATGTAAATATTATTTCATAATTATATTTCGTAAATTCAAAAACAAGACTTATTAATAATATGACTAAGGATTTATAAAGGTATTATATTGCGTTGTATAGAGTAACTATGAGTCGCAGTTCAAACGATGATGAAAACAGCTACACCAGCTAAGCTGACATTCCCAATTAATCTAGGAACACGTGTAACAAGCTGGGGCGATTTGTAATCAGGTTCAACTCAGGATTTATGTTTACATGGATTCAATTTAAATAATTACATAGAGACCTATGGTGTAGTATTCTAAACATATGAGTGGTAGGTTTCACTCACTACCATACTTAATTTTATATCAAGCATTTTATAATTAAATTAATCCTTACATAGGATTTATTAATATAATGTCAACAGTTATATTACATTATTATCTGTGATAATATTTTCCCGTAATAAATTTCCAAATGAGGCTTTTAGTTGACTGATTATTTTCTTTTCGGTTGGCTTTATAGACCTTGTAGATCTTTGGCACCCGAACCAACCTTCTCCACGCCTGCCGTCTTGGGCTACTACTTTCCAGTTTTCTACAAGGAGCTCTTTCGCATCTTTGTTGATTCTGTCTATCCATCTGGTCTTTTGTCTACTATACTGGCACTCATTGTTCTGTAGAAGCGTCCTGATGGATTACTTCAAGCCACATTTCCCGCCCGTATTAACCTCCTTACCTTCATATCATGAGATATTAATTGACCAGTCTATGCAGTTTGCTGTTAGTTCTTCTCCTCTATAAGTTAAGGCTCTAATCCCAGATCGCTCCTGCAGTTGTACGGAGGACTTCCCGTTCTCTCTATTTTTCTTTCTAGGGTACCTGTTAGAACCTAGGTTTCGCAGCCTTATATAAGTGCTGGCTTTAACATGGCTATTATTAGCTAGAAATATTCTAAGTTACCTTAATGAACTAGTACAATACTTCAATAAATGGATGATTAGTCTGAACATTGAAAAATGTACTTCAACTTTTGTCACTCTCAGACGTCCATCAGACCCACCAAAACTGATCCTTAAAGGTAAAAATTTTAAATGGAATCCTGCCATTGAAACAGTAAGATACCTGGGAATTCACCTCGATGCCGCCTTACTTGGAACCACCATATCAAACTAACTCAAACCTACGCAAGGTTAGCAATGCTATGACATATCCTAAATAGAAAATACAAATTAAAACCAGAAACAGCTATCCTTATTTTTAAAACAATTCTCTGGCCACTGTTAATGGCTGTGAAGTCTAGAGAGCGTCACACTTTATGAAAAGGAAAAAATAACAATCTTTCCAAAATAAAGTCGTAAGAATTGCAGTGGAAGCTCCTTGGTTTGTAAGAAACAGCCAGTTGCATCGGGAATTACAAATAGAGACAATATAGGATAACATAAAAAAAAAAAAGGTTCATGAAGTTTCACTCTCAGTTACTTACAGTTAAAGGAGCAGTGAACTACAAATTGGTTTCAGATTTTAAAGATTTTTTCGGGATTATAGTATTCTTGACAGAGAGAAGAAGAAATTCTGTTTAGAACAGAAATAATGTTTTTTCTCATTTTAACATATTTCTTCTGCTGAAGTATGCCCGACATATAACGGCTTATTATAATTTTATATTTAATGTTAAATTGTTATATAATCAATTATGAAAATACTAAGAATAATTTTATGGAGTTAGTATCATGTCAACTGAAAGATTCACATATAGTTTAATTAGAAAAAAAAAAACTACAAAAAAAACAAACTAACGAATTTGATAAAGATAGTGATATGAAAACGTTTAACAGACTAGGAAAACAGTAAATAACTAACAAAGTATAACACTGCTTAAGTACAGTGTTGTACTTTGTTAGTCATGCTCGAATTCGATTAATTTTTTTTTTTTTTTTTAAATTTGAGCCACTTCTTGGTCATTTCTGACATACAGGAGAGTGCCACTGTATTCTAACACAATAGTCAGGGTCATATTTTCGTTTCGTGGGACCGCCACAGAAATAATAGTCGACCTCCTAGGCTAGATTCGAACCCGTACCGCTGCAGTTCCGAGGTTACAAACACCTACACCTTAACTCCCTCAGCTACAGTTGGCCGCGCTCGAATTTAAGCTTTTTAACGATTGAAATATTTCCCCTTACTATCTATTTCATATATAACTAAGTGGAAGTAAAAATTTATATTTAATGTGTTAGTACCCCATTCTGGAGTCAGAATCCGTGCGAGGTTCGAGAATTTCTTTGAGAGTGGATTTTTATTTTTAATTCAAAGAACATTTATGTCTTGGCTACAGTACTTTTTCATCGGTTATTAATTCACATTTTCCCGCCTTATATATACTCTTTTCTGGCTTTTTTTCTTTATAAATTTAAATTTCTTTTTTAGTAGGAAGTCAAACATTTGTCTGCATGATTAATTCTCAGCCTTATATAATTTATAAATCTGATAATTCCTGAGGTGGATTAAGTTATGAAATAGTTAAATTATTATTATAATTTATAATAATCTTTACTATTTTTTTCTAATATTGACTTTAATAAATAGTTTTCATATCCGTTATGAAATATAATTGTTAAATAATAATGTTATACTCTTCGATGCTTAAACATTAGTATCGTAAAATTGATTTTTTTTTTTAAATATGAACTGATTGGCAGTAGTGGATAAAGTTCTTTTATTATATTCCTCCAATGTTTTATTATATTTCAGCAGAGCTTTGTTGACTCTCAATCAAAAACACTCATTAACAATCTAGTAGCTTCCAAGATAAAAAGTTGACTAAAACAAAATAAATAAAATAAACAAGACCTTTTATCTTTTCTGTATATTTCCAATTAAAAAAAAAAAAAAAAATAGGTAATCGTTAGTTGAATATCTCGTACCCCTCTTGTCAATATTCCATCTCCCGTTTAAATTGGTTTATCAGTATTTAACCAATTCTCCAAAGAGTAATCAAGCAAATAAATTAATTTCAACAACGGGCGCATACCAAATAAACAGCTGATTATAGATGGTTATTTAAAATTAATGATAATTAAAAGCAAATTTCAAATGAACGATAAACAATGCCACCACCGCATTCCAGTAGGATTTGATCATTAGGAATTACAAAAAAATTTTTTTACCAGTAATTATTGTAAATGTTGCAGATAAAATACCTTTAACATATCTAATTAGGTGCATTAGAGATATTTTTATTTTATCTTCTATAGTAGAAAATTCTTTGCTTTACAAGCGGTGCTTCCGCTAATATATATAATAATAAAAATACAAAATAAATCTATTTTTTTCCTTTGGTGTTTTTTGTCAATATAACTTAATTATATTACATTTTATTAATAAATTAAAAGAAAATAGTAAAAGTTAAAAAAATAAAATAAATAAGTAATTTTAATTCATTATGATCTCAAATTCATTAACATTTGTGAATGTAGTGATATACAATATACTACAACTTATGAATATATAAATATTTTAAGTAGTTTAAAAATGTTTCAAAAACGATAATGTATTTTAGAATTTTTTAGATTATAGTAAATAATTCATTGAAAAGTTTTCAATTGATTAATTTCAGACGTAACCATCTCCCTTCTTACGTTACGGTAGAAATTTCGACTATATTTAAAATACATTAATATTTTTTTGTATAGTCCACTGGAAAATTTTGAATTCAGGATAATACTTCATACAAAAAAATATAAAAGTTTCTTACTCGCTAAAACAACGAAAACGCTAGACTAGGAGATACGATTTTTAGTTTTTAAATAAAAATAAGTAGATTTTGACTTGAAATTGATGACCTGGGCAAAATAGCCTGTAAAACGATTTTTAAATTTTGATGTACAGATCCGTTACTTAGGACTACATCTCGACAAACGACTGACATGGAATCCTCATACAAGACTGAAAAGACAGAAAACTGCTCGTCGATTTCGACTATTACAATATTTACTAGACAAACGGTCTAAATTGCCAATCCATTACAAAAGACTGATCTACATGACAATTATAAGGCCTATCTGGACATGCGGAGTTGAGCTTTGGGGCTCCATTAAACCATCAAATTCCTCCCGAATCAAATCCTTACAATCCAAAATCCTTCGTAAAATCCTTAATGTTCCTTACTTTGTCACAAATCAAGTCATCCACCAGGACCTCAATGTCCCATATGTTGCCGATTTGGCCAGAACCAGATACCATTCATTCCATAATAAACTTTCCAACCACCCAAATTCACTTGTTTTTAATCTGGATTCTCCTTCATTCGATAATAATCCTCATAGGCATCTGAAAAGGAGATGGCCTCGAGATCTTCTCTAGAAATGTTGTTGGAGTTCTATCAAAGGGTAGATTCTCCACATGTTTGCATCATGTCACTATGTCACCTACAGCAAATTTACTTGTTATATATATTTTTATACAGTTGTAAATAACAATAAATAAATTTTTTGATGTGAGGTGCTAATTTATATTTAAGATTGTCCTTGAGGATGGCCGAATTGGCCAAAACGTTGGATTATTGATATAATAATGAATGTGAGACTTAACAAGGATACCATTTGATTTATTTAATAAATAAATAGCAGTCTCAAGAAATTGAATTAATTATTTATAAATTTTTTTTTTATTATTTGAATTTTTTTGCTTCTCCTTCCCCTTATCATCTTCTCCACTTTTCAAAATAAAATTTTGAGCTCGATAAGCAGGATGCACTTCGTTTTCGATTAAAATAGGTCTCAAGGCCAACTTCTTTTAGTCGGAGTCTTGAAGCACCGTGTATAGCTAATAATGCATATGCGACAATACAACAAATCATACAATGGAATTTGCAACTATCGCGATATACGGGAGCGAAGGGACAGGTAATTCTAATCCCCGCCCATGGTTCCAGTGCATTAACTGTCTAAACAGAGATATGTTTGTAAATGGTACGGCGGCCATCATGAATTGTATCAGGCATGCCCCTGCCACATAATGCCTTTCGTTTCACCTGTCTCTCTCTGTCCGTGTCATTTCATCTACCCCGTTATCTGCAACTGGCGTGGAGGTGAATCGTTACGTTCTTATTGCCAAATATACATAATACCAGATTGTTACAGAAGAAAAATCTGGTCTTTTCCTTACGATCCCATATACGTCCCCAAGTTCTCACTACCTTTAATATGTTCGAAAAAAATAAAGAGTGGAGACGAAAATTATGAACTTTTAATAAAATTTCTATTTGTCTGTTCCTTTAAAAAATTACATTTTTGTGGTCTTGGAGGAGGGTACAACGAATTTTTTTTTTTCTGTTAGGAATTTAACACTAACAAAATATAACGAAGCGGTAGTGCAATGGATAAAGATTGGACAGCCTAGGATTTTCCCATTCCAATCGGACATTTCAATTTTCTCGTTTCGTTTTACATAATAATATTTATTTTTTTGTATTTATCCATTGCTTATTATTGCTAACAATAGAACTGTTTTTTTTTCAAATTAACAAAATTAAATTTAGTGAAAGATATTTTGAAAATTCGGCATTAAAGCTATCTCAGACTGTCATTGAGGCTGATGTTCAAATCATCTAATTGTTCATTTACATGCCGATTTTGAAAAAAAAATATGTAATTTAAGTTTACTCCTACCTTACTGATAGAACCTTTAAAGTAAATCATAACCTAGCCTACTCATCTCTGTTTTCTCAGTCCGCCGGTGTTCCTCAAGGTAGTATCTTAGGTCCCATTCTTTATACGGTTTATTCAGTTGGCATCCCAACCCACCCTAACACAGTCCTAACAACATACGCTGATGACACATGTATACTTTCTGTAAACAACGACCCAACTAATGCATCACAAACACTAAAGGCACAAATAACATCTATTGAAGATTGGTGTCAAAACTGGAGAATCAAAATAAATCCTGACAAATCCCACCAGATCACCTTTACTCTCCGTCGTAAACCTCTGCCCTCCTGTCCTACAGTATCCTTTCTAAATACTCCACTAACGCCTGTTGAACAGATTCGATACTTAGGACTCCATCTTAACAAGAGACTTACTATCCCCATAAAAAGAAACTGCTCGTAGATTTCTATTGCTACAACACCTACTTGACAAACGCTCTAAACTTCCCATTCACTACAAAAAATTAGTATACACTACGATAATCAGACCAATTTGGACATACGGAATTGAGCTCAGGGGCTCCACCAAACCATCAAATTCTTCCCGCATCCAATCGTTATAATCCAAAATCCAACGTAAAATCCTTGATGTTCCTTATTACGTTACAAATAAACTCATTCACAAAGACCTTAACATCCCATTCGTTGCAGATTTGACCCAAAACAGATATGCGTCTTTTTATTCCAAAATCCTTAACCATCCTAACCCATTAATTCTTAATCTTTCATCCTTAACAATCCCTGATAATCCTCCGATGCGTTGTAAATTACATTAAATAAATTAAAAAAAAAAAGTTTCGGAAGACTTTAAATTTTAACACACACTGACCACATTGATTTAAAAATATTTGTAATCAAAATTAATTATTTATTCCTTATCGGAAAAAAGTTCAATGGTATAAAACTGTATAACACAAAGTTCTGGAGGTTGTTTGGACTTAAGGCACCTCAAAGCGGGTTTTTAGATTCTAATTTTTACACACCACAATAATGTGAATTTTGAGGGGCTCAGTAACGTTCAATATTTCCTGAGATGCAGTTTTTGTAAAAACAACATTTCATAAAACGTACTGAAAAATCAGTAGTTAGTCAATTTATTTAAAGAAACCTTTATCTCAAAAACCATTTGACTTACAGATGTCTATTAGCACTCAAATTAATGCTGGTTTAATGTACTATTAAGTAGTTCATGAGGTTTATCTTTGTAGGAGTAGTGGTTTGCACGATATGCAACAAAACAAATTCACAAATGTTGATTCTAGTTGATTAATAAAAAAGGTTTATTTATGAAAAAATATATCTCAGAAACCAATAGACGTACAGAGGTCTGCTAGAACTCAAATTGAAGCTAGTTAAATGTACTATAAAGTAGTTTATGTTTACCATTGTAGGAGTAGTATTTTTTATGATATTCGCTTATGAATATAATATATTTACAACTATAAATCAATTTACTGAAGCAAATATCATGAAAACGAAGATAAACGTCATAGACTATTTTATAGTACATTAAACTAGCTTTAATTTGAGTGCTAACAAATATCTGCATGTCAAATTGTTTTTAAGATATAGTTTTCTCAAAATAAATTCACTAACTTCTGATTTTTCATTGCATTTTTTATGAAAGTTCCTTTTCAGAAAGCTATATCTCGGGAACTGTTATCTATAATTATTCATAAATGGTTTGTTATATGGTGGTGTATTAATTGTTGAAAATCTTATAGAGGAAAATTAAATGTTGATGATTTTAAATTTTTAAAAAATAGGCTTTTAGAAAATGACCTGGACCAGAATAGCCTGGAAAAGAAATATTTAAATTAATGCGAGGAAGAAATTATATTGAAGATGTCCTTGAAGATGGCTGGAATGGCCGAAACGTTGGACTGGTGAAAAATAAAGTGTTGAGACAATAATGGATACGAAATTTTGATTTATTTAATAAATAACTAATATTTTTCACCAGTCTCTTGTACTAAAAGTTTCACCCTTAAATTTCCTACATTGCTGATTTCGATATGCCTTTCAATCGAGTCTTAACACTACCTGAATTTTGAGGCTGTCCCATTTTAATACCTATTTCTAATTATATTTTCGTTACTAAGCCAAACGATATCCAAAATAAAATTTATCGATCTTGAATGAAAGGCTTGTGACAGTAATGAGATAAATATTAAATGAGCGAGGACAGAATTAGCTCCAAGTTCCAGTTAGTATGTAACATGGGACGACTTAAGGCTCACGGATTCAACGTCAACATTAATTAATATTATGTCCTACGGGTGAGCTCCTGGTCCCTAACCCATATTCTCCATTACATGTCGACCATGTATTCTCTACTTGGAAAATATCATTAATACATAAATACTTAGTAAATAAATAAAGTGACATTAGACTTATGTATAAAACACTTTGACTGAATTGCTAACATAAATAAAAGAGTGTTTATGAAATAGATTTTTCCAAATGTTTTATTATTGTTTAGAAATTTTCAGTTGTTTTGTAATTTTTTAAGTTTGTAAATTACAAAATATGTTGATTGTCTGTAATATATTTAAAGTTATTATTATTCAATTTTTTTTTAACATAGGTTTTTGTTTAGTGACGTAAAACATCATTGATCATTAACGCCATTTATACCTTATTTAATTTTCCTTACATTTATTTAATTGTATTTATTTTTTTTTTGTCTATCCGATGTTATATCTGTGTCAGTAAATCTTTTGATTTGATTTTGAAAAACTGAAATACATATTTCACTGTTTTATCATCTCTGAGGATTTTTGAAATATCCCTGTTTAATCCTATGCTATCGAGGTGTAGTGTTAAATATGGGCATTTTTGGAAAATATGGTTAATTGTTAGATTATTGTGCAATATTGGCAGTTAAGAGGTGTTCTGTTTAAATAAGATAGGAGTGGGTGAGCCTCGTGTGATCTATTCTCAGCCTGGTCAGTACAACCTCCTCTCTACGGTATTTACGGCTGGAGGTACCCCAGGGCTTGACATTCTTTTTAATAATATTTAGTATACTTCTAAGGCTTTCATTCCACAAAGATTACCACTTTGATTTCCTTTTTGAAGGGTTTGCTCATTGCTGATGGAGTATAGGTTTCATAATATTAATAATAATAAAAATTATATAGATGCCATTTTTAGTGATTTATATCCTCTTTATCATATAAAAAAAATTTAGTGATCAACATGTAATATTTTATTTCACTCTCCCAGGTAATTTAAATCTTAAAATCCTGAAAGTCAGAAAAATCTCGAACTAGACAGCGAGATGATAACTTAAGTTTAAAAAGGTAGAAAAGAAAATGAAGCACAAAATATCTGTCATTATTCATTACACTATATTTAAAAAATAAATATAATCTGAACTACAGAATAGATGTATATTACAATAATAAAATTTGAGGAAGAAGCAGTACAATTAAATGAACAGTATTATAATTTATTTGAAACTTAAACCATGTAATTTTTTTTTTTTTTTCTTTTTTAGTTGTACTTATGTTTCTTTTCTTTTATACCCTTGGATTTTCCTATTTCATATATTTTTTCCTTTTTTTAATTTTTTGGTTTGTTTCTCTTAACCTTTACCTACATTTTCTTTGTCACTAGCCTATAGTTGGAGTAAATAAATAATTATTTAGTTGACATTTTGGTGTTATTTTATCATCCAAACGGTTTGTAGAGATGTTCCTTATACACAAGTCGTCATGAATTTTATATCTACGTTCAAGATGTAAAATTTTGATTTCTTTCACGTTACTAATAAAAAAAAATTACCAGATAAAGTTAAATTTTGTAGAAACTAGAATCATATCATATATCTGTAATTTCTACCATAAAACAGCTATAACATTCTTTCAAATTATATATTCATTCATTTTTATTACTGTAAACGATGAGTGGTTTACTTTTTTTCTAATCAATAAAATTTAAGTTAAATACTATGTTCAATTTTTTTCTGATTTATGAAAATTCAGTGCAGTGAGCGCATCACATAACTTTTATTTACTATTCTACACACACCTTCAAGTTTGGTGTTAATTGGTACCCTCCTGTTGGATTTATAAGCATACAGCAGGTTAATTTTTTAATCTTTGAAAAAAAAAAATATCAACAGACTCAGAAAGCCGATATTATAAAATTATGAACAAAATTTTTATTTTCCTGTTATTAAAAAAATTGTATGGTTTCCCGAATAAGGAATAAAAAGTTTTTCCAGCCTAGAATAAAACAGTTTAACAGAAGATAACGATTTCGTAATGCAATCGGAAAATATCTAGCTTTACCCTTCGAATCAGACGTTTCAATTTTTGTGAAATCGTTTCATTTGTTTTCGAGAAAATCGAAAAAATGTAAAAAAATTATTTTATAAGGTAAAACTTCCAGTCAATCGATTATATCGGAAAAGTTGACGTCACATCCCAGGTTTATACCCGCTTTAAACATGCGATTTTAGGTTCGTAAGACTTTTGGTTTACAGCTAGACCGATAACGCATACAAACAGACCATTTTGCGAAACATGGTTTCTTGAATTAATTAATGGGATCGAAAAACGTATACTTCTCTCGAATTCGATATTTTTTCACATTCCATTACTAGATTCCATATTTAGATAGGTGATGAAATTTCAAATTACAGGAACTCTTGTATACTTTTCTTTAAAAGTTTTAAGAGTATGCCTAATGCATTATTAAGAGCTTTAACTTTAATGATCTTGATTCTATGAGAATAATCCGGCAGAAGTGCCCTACATTTTTGTCACCTACGAGGTGTCCCGTGAGCAATATCATGGTAGATGATTCGTACTATGTTTTTATATAATTGGATGTGATGATGACAAAAATATTTACGATTACTTTCAATGAAATTTAAGATTTAAATTTTAGTTCTCGCATTGGGGGCTAAAAATCCATTTCGTATTAGTAAAAAATCGTATAAATTAATTTCGTAAAAGATCTAAGACCTTCTTGCCTCGGCTCATCATTTAGAAAAAAAGGCAGGTGTCCAGGTGAGCAAAATGCTCAAATGAGAAAAAAAATATTACATGTAAGGAGTGTACTGGTGAGAGCTCAGTATTACTGTTGCGAGGAAGCCAGAGCAAAACTGAATTCAGTACATAGTGCAAGAGCCGGGAAGTAAAAAAGTCAGTTATCTCACCCCAATTTTTGATTACTTTAATGAAAACTATGTATAATTAATAGTCAAAATTGATGTTGAGTCTGCCAAGTATAGGTAGGGGGAATAAAAAATGGCGGATGTTCCAAAACCTTAAAAAACACTAATTTTTCATTCAGAGCTCTTCAATATTCAGAGAAAATCTTAAAAAGTACCAACACCTCTAGAAAACCTAAGAGTACATTATTTAAAGAAGAGTAAATTTTCTGAAATATTGGCCTTAAAAGAGCTATTTACGTCCAATGGTTCTCGAGATATAGCTTTTTAAAAAGCAAATTTATTTAAAAATCTACTGAAAGATTAGTAGTTAGTTAATTTATTTTGAGAAATCTATATCTCAGGAACTATGTGACGTACAGATGTCTATTAGCACTGAAATTAAAGCTAGTAAAATGGACTATAAAGAAGGTTATTCGTAGGAGTAGTTTTCATGATATATGCTAAAATAAATTGATTTATAGTTGTTCAGAAAATAAGTTTGATTTATGAAAAACTTCATTTCAAAAACCATTGGACGTACAGATATCTGCCAGCGCTCCAATTAAAGCTAGTTAAATTTACTACAAAATAGTTAACTATATTTATCTTTGTAGGACTAGTAGTTTTTATGATATTTGACAAAATAAACTTATAAAATGTTGGACTTATGAAAAAATATAGCTCTAGATCCATAAGACGCACATATGTCTGCTAACACTCAAAATAAAAGAAATTTAACTTACTATAAAGTAGTTTATGACACTTATCTTCTTAGGGATAGTAATTTTTATGATATTCACATATGAATATAAATTTGGCAAATCAAAATTTGTCCGAACAACTATAAATCAATATATTTTAGCGAATTTCATGTACACTATTATTCCTAAGAAGATAAACATCATAAACTACTTGTTTGTTCATTAAACTACCTTTAATTTGAGTGCTAATAGATATCTGTACGACAAATGGTTTTTGAGATATAAATTTTTCAAAATAAATTCATTAAGTACTGATCTTTCAGTACGTCCCATACAACATTTTTTTGAAATGTTGTTTTTTAAAAAGCTGTATTTCGAGAACTATTTAACGTAAATAACTCTTTTAGGGCTCATATTTTAGCAAATTTGCTCATCTTTAAATGATATTCTCTTAGAAAAACACAAATAAGTACGATTAACTTATTTTAATGTGCCAACGTTTCGGCTAGAGTTTCTAGCCTTCTTCAGGGCTGTTCGCTGGAAGATCAAACGCCTAATTCCAGCGAACAGTCCTGAAGAAGGCTAGAAACTCTAGCCGAAACGTTGGCACATTAAAATAAGTTAATCGTACTTATTTGTGTTTTTCATTGACCGCACTCCCAACCATCTTCTCCTCATTCATCATCCACGGTCAACTATCTCTCATAATTATGATATTCTCTTAGGTTTTCTTGTGTTTCCTACTTTTTATGATATAGAGCTCCGAATGAAAAATTAAATTTTCTTATCGATTTCAAACAGCCGCCATTTTTTATTTCCCCTACCTATACTTGGTAGACTCATCGATTTTGACTAGTAATTATACATAGTTTCCATCAAAGTGATCAAAAATTGGGGTGAGATAACTGCGTTTTTTCTCGTCTTGGGCTCTTGTACCAATAGGTGAGAAAGTAAAAGAGGGAGCAACAAAAACAAGCGACAATAACAACATCAAAGGATTAAGGGACAAAAGTATGAACAAAAAAGACGAAATTCGACGAAAATATAGACATTTATTTCCCAATATGAGCAAAATGCTCAAGGTCACACCTCTCCTCAAAATACACAATCAAGTCAAAGGATCGTATTTATGAATTTTCAATAAATGAATTTTAAACAATATTAAAAATATCTTGAATAATAAAGAGATTTAAAAATAATTTCAATCAAACTAAACAATTGATTTTTAATTGGGAAAAAACACAATTGAATAAAACTGTATTACACGAGGTACTGGAAAACAAATAAAGAATTTGAAATTGTTTTTCGTTATCCGACGCTCAATTGATATGAAACAAAGGCATGAGGGTTGAATGTCAAAGAACTTTATTTACGAGGAAACTATTTCATGGTGAAAAACTCGATATAACGGAACAAAAGACAATGGTAGTGGCTGTAAATGGAATCGTTTCAATTGCGGTTGCGAATCCAAACAACTATTGCAGTTTGAACAAATGAAAAAAAAAAACCATGTTTATAAATAGAAAATTCTTTCTCTGTATTCCTCCGCGTAATAGACAGAGTATAATAAATATCAGAATAACAATTGTCCAGATAGAGAGATATCAGAATATGACAATTTATTTACTTATGTTTACAAGAGCTATTTTTAATTATTTAGTTAGGTTGTAATTTAAGGCTTCAATATATAAAATAAAATGCTAGTATCCGACTGTAGTTCCAAATTTAGAAATTCATGAAATCACCCCCGCCCAAAAAAAAAAAAATAAAAAAAGAAATTGTACTTTAATGACAACTATTTATAGTTACTAGACAAAATTTATGAAACTGCTAACCATAGTTAGGGTGAATAAAATATGGTAGTTGTTTCAAGAACGTTACGAAAATTAATTTTTCATTCAGAGCTCCACCTTTTAAAACTAGCAACAGTTTAAAAAAAAAATTACTAGAATATCATTTAAAATAGAGAAAATTAGCAAAAATATAAGCCCTAATAGAGTTGTTTACATTCAGTTCCTAAGGACACTATTTTTCAAAAAGCAACAATTTTTCCAAATAAGAAAAATTCAAAATTTTAAAAATTAATTTTAATTTAAATGAAAAATTACTCTCAAAATATTGATTTGTTGGTTTTTGGAAAAAAACTGTATCTCCAGAAGTATTAAACGAGTTGCTCTACTTTAAATAATTCAACTTTTTTTTAATGTTATAGTTTATGATAGTTTTAAGGATATGGATCTCCAAATGAAACATTATTTGGAAAAGTCATCAATTTCGACTATTAGCTGTGTATGATTTTCAAAAAAGTAATTAAAAAATGTTGGTGAATTAACTATTTTTTTCTCCTCTAGACCTCTTGGGCTATAAAGGCGTATTAAACTGGCATGAGAATGTACCACTGCGACATTTCCAAGAATATTCCCAAGGGGTTTATATATGATAGGAAATGTCCAAACTTTGCTGGCAAGGTATCATTGTCCATGATGTGTTCAGGGTTTTCCAGGGAGACTGGGAGGGGAAGAAATATTTTTCTCCCGGAAACGAGGATAATGGTTACAACAGTCAGATTCCGGAATTCCGGTTCAGTGATGACAGACATCTGGAGGCCATGAGGAAATACATCCATGAAAACAACGTTTTGATAATAATAATAATAATAATAATATAATAATAAACAAGGGTTTATAATTATAAACATTCTGCGAACTAATCGAATCAAAAGATTCAGAACAGATTAACAAAGGGGTCATTCTTTCTATAATTTTCCTATTTATTCCCGCGGTCCACCAAATTGTCTGATTGTTTTTTTACAGCCTCCTGCAGCCAAAAAAAGACGAAAAATGACTTTACCTGATTTTTTTGTCGAATCCTGCGTCTACAAATAATTATTTAATTTTTTGCAATAAAAACATGATTAAAATTACTACTTTTTTTGAAT